>NC_037672.1:9452864-9677306 GCF_003255815.1 Theropithecus gelada | reverse complement strand
AAAAAAAAAAAAAAAAAAAAAAAAAAAAAAGAAAGGAATGAACCTCACTTGTGTCCTAAAGAAAAGTCTATGATTCCCTGGCACAAGAAGGGGTGCCCCAGAGAACCGTTAATGGAAAAACCAAACTGTAAAGTAAAGAGGTTTATTCTGAACCAATATGGGTGACCATGGCCCAGGGAACCATCTCAAAAGGATTTGAGAAAGTGTTCCAAAGGTGGTCAGGTTACAGTTTGGTTTTATACATTTTAGCATTACAGGAATAATAGATAAATTCATAAACTAACATATGGAAGGTATACATTCGTTCAGCCTAAAAAGGGAGAATACCCACTAGTGGTAGGTGGAATATCTTGAAGTGACTGACATTAGTCTATCTTGCATTACTATAAAGGAATACCTGAGTTCAGACAATTTATGAAGAAATTGATAGATTCAAAGATTTTCTTACTGGCAGTTGATTGAAAGAGTTAAGCTTTGTCTAAAGCAAGCTTGTCCAACCCACGGCCCATGGGCCACATGCAGCCAAGGACAGCTCTGGATGTAACCCAACACAAATTCGTAAACTTTCTTAAAACATTATGAGTTTTTTTGTGATTTTTTTTTTAGCTCATCAGTTATTGTTAGTGTTAGTATATTTTGTGTGTGGCCCAAGACAATTCTTCTTCCAATGTGGCCCAGGGAAGCCAAAATATTGGACAACACTGGTCTAAAGACTTGGAGTCAGTATCAAGAAATGCTTGAGTTAAGATAAGTAGGGGCCAGGCACAATGGCTCACCCATGTAATTCCAGCACTTTGGGAGGCCTAGGCAGGTAGATTGCCTGTACTCAGGAGTTCAAGAACAGCCTGGCCAACATGGTGAAACCCTGTCTGTACTAAAAAGTCGTGCCTAAACACCAAAAGGGAGGGGGGTCTAATGAGGCGTGTTCAACTTCCCTTCCCTTTACGGCCAGAAATTTAGTTTTCCAGGTTTCTGTGGGGTCCTTTTGGCCAAGAAGGTGGTCCTTTCAGTTGGTTGGGGGTCTTTTATTTTTGGTTTATAGACGTCGCACAGGGAAAGGCAAGGCAGGGTGGCTTAGCCTGGTCAGTGCCCTGTTGAGTGGCCCACACTTCACTTTACCTGCACAAAGGAGACCACAGAACTCTTCTTGTGTAGACCACAGAACTCCCAATGTTCCAAGATGTGAGGGAGGGATTCAATGAGAAAAATAGTTGGGCAGCTTAGGACACCCATAGGAGATGTATGCAGATGACATATACCTACTTCCTCTTCTTCTCCTGAAGTTCTCACAGCTGATATCAAACAGATATGGATCTCTTCAGAGGTTGCCTCGGGAGGGATTGAAATGAAGTGTTTCCTTTGCCCAGTGAAACTGTGGTGTTTATTTTGGCATCTCTACCTATACACCAGGGAATCCAGGCATGTGGCTCTTGGCTGGGTACTTCTGTGTGGAGTCAGTTTAACATAGAAACAAAGTCTGGTACTATCTCAAAGTTTCCCCCAATAAATCCCTTTAGTCCTAAATTTATACTAATAGCAGCACAGCCCTTGGAAGGACACGGGAGGTTTAGGATTTCAGAGGGTGAAACTGAGAAGGACAAAGGAGGTGACTTGCCCAAGGACACGTGTGGACCGAGACTCTGAGCTGCTGAGACAGGTGGAATTTCCACTACGCCTATTCCCACGTTCCCTGTCGGAGGGCAATGTTTAGCATCTCTTTGTAAAATGCAAGTATATGTCCCCAGAGCAAGACTCTAGCACAGTCCCACCTTGTTTCTGCTTCCTCTTCTCCACACATTTGTTCTGTCTTCAGACAGAGCTGCTGATCCACAGGGAAAGAAACAGAAGACCATTGAGTCAAAATGGCTTTCCAGGATCACACACATTTAAGCAATGATGCTGAAACCAGAGCCTGTTGGCTTCTCATATTAGTCCAGTGTCTTACACTTTTCCCGTGCTCTTTACCTGATTTAAATAGAACATTTGATTTTGTGCATAGTGCCTGTGGAAAGCAGCATAGCAGCCCCCAAAGATGTTTATATCCTAAATCCAAGAGACCATAAATGTATTATGTTACATAAAGAGAATTAAGGTTGCAGATGGATTTCAGGGTGCTAATCAACTGACCTTAAGATCGAGAAATTATCCTGGCTTGTCTGAGCAAGTCCAGTACAATCGCAAGGGTCCTTAAATGTGGAAGGGGAAAACGGAAGAGGGGGTGAGAGTGATACGACATGAGAAAGGTTCAGCCCGACACAGCGGGATTTGAAGATAAAGGATGAGGCCATGAGACAAGGAACAAGGGCAGCCTCTAGAAGTTGGAGAAAGCAAGGAAAGGAATTGGCCCCTGGAGCCACAAAAAGGAAACACAGCACTGCTTCCACCTGGGTTTTAGCCCAGTGAGACTCATTCTGGAATTCTGGCCTTCAGAAATATAAGATTTTTTAAACTGTGTTGTTTAAGCCACTATGATTTTGGCAATTTGTTATGGCAGCAAAAAAATAATAATAACATCTAAGTGTAGCCAGTGTTTCCCAAGGTCACACCAATTGGTGAAGACAAATGGGTTCTAACAGCATAAACGTGTTATTTTGTTTCCTCTTTCTCTCCACTTACTACAGAAGGAATGCAGCCTTCAGACTCCATTCCTTCCACCCCATTATTACTGGTAGTTGCCAAAGAGAGTTTTACATAAGCTTATATGTAAATGTTGGTAATGAGGCCTCAGATAAATTCTTCCTACTGTCTTCTAGGTCTTTACTGATGCCTACTTCAAAAACTACCCTTACCTTTGTTGCTTAATGAAGGTACTTCCCTTGCACCCACACCCCACCCTTGGGCCATACCATCCTGGCCTCTCAGCTCTCAGATGCCAAATTGACCACACTGGTACCATTGGACACATTTAGGACTGAATGTAAGAGAGGAAGAGGTCAAGCCAACAGGAACTAAGTCTGCTTTGATTAACATGTGCTGCAAACCTATTGGGTGCCAGGTATTTCACCAGACACTTAATAAAATTGTGTCATTTATTGCTCCAAGTTCAGGGCTCTGAGCTTCAGAGGTGTGTTAACTATTCCCTGATTCCACAGCCAGGAAGCAGACTGCCTAGTATGTTTGGCACAGGGGGCCTTGACCCTGTGGGCACAAAGACTCTATCAGCACCAGCTGCTTTGGGCAGAGCTGTCATGTCCTGGGCCTAGAGGCTGTGTGTTGTCTCGGCACCTCCACCCTGCACAACCTAGAGGAGCAGACAGGGACCTGCTGCAGCATATGGTTGATCAAAGTGGAGGGAGGGAAGGGGTCTGGAGCCTGCAGCATCCCCAGGGGTTCAGAGTACGGAGCTGGCATCAGCCAGCAAGAAAAAAACAAAACTATTTTTCAAATGGCAACAGAAAAATTAAGTTTGCAGTTCCATTGTTTCCTATAAAAAATATCAAGAATGAAAATCAAAATGATTCTAAGTTATTTTATCCTGAGTTTATTTTTAACACCAGTGACAACAAAAGAGCTCCTTTACATGAGTCCTTTTGCAAAGCAGAAAACGTAATTTCCTGAAATGGCGTTTTACAGAAGCTTAAAGGAAACCACTATTTGACATGAGGAAGATGGATTGCAACTACTTGGGGTCTCTCTCGCTCTCTCTCTTTCTCTCTCTCCTCTCTTTCTTTCTCTCTCTAGAATGTTCTTTTTTCCTCCCTTCTTCAGCTACTTATCATTCTTGCAAATCTCAAATTATTACTTTATCAGAGAGGTTTTCCCTGGCCAACCCCTTATTTTAAATAAGATCCCCTCCACCGCCACACACTCTCAAAGAATATTGTACTATTTCTTCATAGCACTTACTGAAACTGTGATTATTATTCTCTCTGTGTTTATGTGACAGATGCTCAGGATATAATGAAATATGCCACACTCCACGTGAGTTAACAATAGACTGCATATATAACAGTGGTTCCATAAGATTATAATAGTGTATTATTACTGTACCTTTTCTGTGTTTAAATATGTTCAGATACAAAAATACTTACCATTGTGTTACAATTGCCTCCAGTGTTCAGTATAGTAACATGCTATACATATTTGCAGCCGAGGAGCAATAGGCTATACTATATAGCCTAGGTGTGTAGTAGGCTATACCACCTAGGTGTGTCTATGTAAACTTCATGATATTTGCATAACTACAAAATCGCCTAATGACACATTTCTCAGAACATATCCCCCTTATTAAGTGACACATGACTGTATAGGCCCCGAAAAGATTCTGCTCTCTAGAGCTTACAGTTTCTGCACCGCCCAGTTATACTAAGGAATGCAGAATCCTGCAAATGGCTTTGAGACAAGAAACCCAGGAGCGCCTAGCAGGGGGTGCAGGCAAGTCATGCTTAGATATTAAACAAAGCCCAAAATGTGTTTCTCCTGAGAAATGTGTTTCGTGCTGTTTCTCCTACCAGTTGACTCAGTATTGGTCACATATCATGTACTCAACAAATGGTTGTTGAGTCACTTAAACAAAAAGTAGCCCATTCCTGGCATCTGGATGAACAGTGTAGTTAGTACCTGCGACTCCAGGTTCAGAGCTGGAGTCTAAAAATTAGACATTTAGACTGTTATCACTAACAATCCCACAAAGCCCCCCATGCCCACTCTCATCCTTGAGGTGCACACTACATCTAATTGATCAGTTTTTATTTTTAACTTAATCGTCCTCTGCACTGAATGCCACCCTGTTGATGCCACCTCCATAAAGAAATGCACCTCGGCCGGGCGCGGTGGCTCAAGCCTGGAATCCCAGCACTTTGGGAGGCCGAGACGGGTGGATCACGAGGTCAGGAGATCGAGACCATCCTGGCTGACACGGTGAAACCCCGTCTCTACTAAAAAATACAAAAAACTAGCCAGGCGAGGTGGTGGGCGCCTGTAGTCCCAGCTACTCGGGAGGCTGAGGCAGGAGAATGGTGTGAACCCAGGAGGCGGAGCTTGCAGTGAGCTGAGATCCGGCCACTGCACTCCAGCCTGGGCGACAGAGCTAGACTCCATCTCAAAAAAAAAAAAAAAGAAAAAAAAAAGAAATGCACCTCATATGACATACACTTCCACTGGAGTTCCTCTTGGTCTCTTAGTGGTCCTTCTCACAGTCATCTTGGCCGTTTCTAAGATGCTGGCTCCTCAGACTTCTCCCTCTGTTCTTCTACCCAAGACCAGCATAAATCAAGTGAGAAGGAGAAGTGCAGCTCTTATCTCAATGGGGGTCTATCTGCTTATTTTACTTGTTTAATAAGCACTTATAAGTTCCAGGCACTATTCTAGGTGTTTCATAAATGGTAATTCATTTAAGGCTGATAACTCCTACAACTTATGAGTAAGCCTGACTAGAGACAGAATTCCAGACCCCTATCCAAGAAATGGTAGTGCAAGAAAATGGCATCTGGAGGACTTGGGCTGCACCGCTACCTCCTCCAGAATGCTCTTTCCTGAGAAATAGTCAATTATACATGTCACTATTCTATAAGCACAGCTGTAAGATGCTCTTAGTTAGTGCTTCTACCCAGATTTGCTGCCTGTCAGCACTTCTATCTCTATCCATCCTGTGATGTGCATGCATCATTCTCGGCAGATCTCCTAAGTAGCTCCAGTTCTAAATATCCAAACTAGGACTGACTATCTTCCTCCTCCCTGCTTGATCTTAAGTGTTTCCTTCAGCCCATCTAAACTGGCCATAGTCCTCAGCACCCTCCTCTTCTTCACTTTCATGGCCCATTGTTTTCAAGTCTCCTTTGTGCATATTTCCCAGTCCATCTTAGGCTGAGTGTTTTCCCTGTCTGCAATGTCCTTTCTCCCTTTAGTATCTGGACACCTGTGAGAGCCTCTCAGCTTGTTTCTTTCCTTGCTTCAGGTCTTTACCCACAAATCTGCTCCTGCAAATGACCTCATGGAAAATGGAAATTAGATCATGCCATTCCTGTATGTAAAACATCTTCAATGGCTTCTCACTGTCTTCAGAATAAACTAGGGATGTCTTTACATGCAAGGAGCACGGTAAACATGCTGACCTGTCTAGCCTCACCTCTTGGTTCTCATGTCTTCACACCTATGTGCCAAGTGGAAAATCTGCACCCCTGCCATGCCTTCTCAGTGCCTTTGCCTCTGAATAGGCAGCTCTCTCTGCATGGAATGTGCTTCCCACTTCCCACTGACCGCTGCTGAGATGGTGTGGGATTCCTCTTAAGAGTATGAACTCCGGAGCCCATCTACCTGGATTTCACTTTAAGCAGATGTACTTGTACTTGTTTGGTGACCCCATGTCACCTCACCTTTCTGTGCCTCAGTTTTCCCATCTATAAATTGGGGATCATCCAAGCTACCTCACAGAGTAATTGTAAGGATCAAATGAGCTAATAAATGTGAAGCCTTTTCTACAGTGGAGTGTGGCAAGCACTATGTGAGTGTTTCTTAGGATCAACTCCCGCATATTGTCAGGTTCATTCCCAGTTCCTTATGCATATCTCTACACTTCCATCCACCAAACAACTTGCCTATTTACTTTCAGTATCTCACAGCACAACAGGCTCTTGAGAACAGGGACTGTGTTTCATTTTTCCTCCGAGCATCTAGCACAGGACATGGCAGGGGCTAGGAGTTCAGTAAAGGTTTGCAGTAGCAGCAGATAATGCTGTTTTTCCACCTTGTTCTCACACACACAGTCTGATACAGCAGGGTTAGGACACATATGTTTTATGGAGGACCTTCAACCACACTGGCTGAGAGGCAAGGAAGATAATACTTTTAAGGAGGAGATTTTATTTTACATTCACAGGCAATAGATGCAACCAAGCCTGAAATTGACAATGTCTGCTTGCAAAATCTGTACCATGAGTTTAAGCATTTCCTTGTCAAAATATTGACAAACAAATGAAACAGCTATATTTCATTCATGGCTGGGAAGGTTGGATGGTGATAGCTCCATGGACATCTTTATGGAAGAATTGGAAGAAGGAGTTGAGGGCTTAGAGAAATTTTGACTAAGCAAAAGTTAGAGAGCTGGTAAAAGCTTTTACGGGTGCAGACGGTGATCACGATTTTCCAGCAATTTAGTCGTAACAATTTGCTGAAATGTTTAAAGCAGTAAAACAGTTGACTAATTTTATTTTCGAATACAAAACGTCTGTGTAATTATATGTGCATCATTTTGTACATATATAAGATATACATATATACAATCAGTATTGTCATTTCACAGTGGCACTTGTGTATTAGTTTGCCATTGTTTACACAAAACCATGTTTCTTTTACTGTATGAAAAACATAGGGATTTTTGTAGGTAATTTTCCCCACCATGCTTGTTGCCTTACCAGCTTTAACAGAAGAGCGGAAACTCCTTTATGACCCACCTGCACCAAACAAAGGGTCACATGGCTTAGAGTCCTGAGGCCTGAGCCCCCCAGCATGACCACTGCATTCGAGCTGCATGACTAAGAAATCCTTCTCTTTTCTATGTTTTGAGTTTCCTTATCTGCCTTATCTGTAAAATTCTAAATGTCACCTGCCTCACAAGTTGGATTCTGAGATTTGAATGAGGTAAAGATTTTTGGAAACTGTGAATCCCTGTGAATGTATAATAGCAACCCACCTAAGTCTATCTTGCAAAATAATAAATAATTCCAAGATCTCTGTAAAGTCAGCCTGGATATATATTTGGCTTTGGAGTTAGACAGGCTTTGATTCCAAGGTTCAGGTTCCACCTGCTAGCTATTGTTGTAACCACAATGACCTTCAGTTTCTTGTAAACTAATCATATCAATCCCAAAGCATTTACTGAATAATTCTGATATTGGATATACTATGTAGCCTATCTCATTTATCGTAATTGTAATTCTCAGTTTCTTTACCCCCAAAGTCAGCATCTTCTTCATCTCATTATGCCTTATTCCATAGCTAGCCATTCTTCCCTTTGTGAAACCTGTTTCTTCTCTGATATCTATTTAAATGCGAAAACTTTATGAGTATATTAGGGTTCTCCACACAAACAAAGCCAATAGAAGATATATATACACACACACACACACACACACACGTATGCACACACAGTCAGTCCTTTATATCCACAAGTTTTAACCAACCACAGATTAAAAAATATTAGAAGAAAATAACAATACAACGATTAAAAATAATACAAATAAAAATACCATATAACAACTATGTACATAGCATTGACATTGTATTAAGTACTGTAAGTAATCTAGAGCTGATTTAAAATATATAGAGGGTCAGGGCACAGTGGCTCACACCTGTAATCCTAGCACTTTATGAGGCTGAGGCGGGTGGATCATCTGAGGTCAGGAGTTTGAGAGCAGCCTGGCCCACATGGTGAAACCCTGTCTCTACTAAAAAAATACAAAAATTAGCAGGGCGTGGTGGCAGGCACCTGTAATCCCAGCTACTTGGGAGGTTGAGGAAGGAGAACTGCTTGAACCCGGGAGGCAGAGGTTTCAGTGAGCTGACATGGTGCCACTGCACTCCAGCCTGGGCAAAAGGAGCAAAACCGTCTCAAAAAAATATATATATATAATATATATACACTATATATATGTATTATATATATAATATATATACACTATATATATGTATTATATATATAATATATATACACACACATATATACACACATACATATATATATAGAGAGAGAGAGAGAAGATGTACATAGGTTATATACAAATACTATGTCATTTTATGTAAGAGACTTGAACATCCGTGGGTTTTTATATCCAATCCTCACAAACAGGAAGTATGACTGTGCATGTGTGTGTGTGTTTAAGAGACAGAGAGAGAGAGAAAGAAAGGTAAGGAATTGGCTCATACAATCATGGAGGCTAAGAAAGTTCCAGAATCTACCATCAGCAAGCTAGAGACCCAAGAAAGCCGACGTGTAGCTCCAGTGTGTGTTCAAAGGCATGAAAACTGGGAAAGCCAATGGTGTAAGTGCTAGTTCAAAAGGTGGCACCCTTGAGACCAAGAAAGATTTAATCTTTAAGTCTGAGTCTGAAGGCTGGAAAAGACCAATGTCCCCACTCAAGCTGCCATGACAAAAAGAGTTCCCTCTTACTCAGCCGTTTTGTTCTATTTAGATGTTCAGTTGATCAGATGAGACCTACCCACCTGCAGTAGGGAGGGCAATCTGCTTTACTCGCTGAAATGTTAATCTCATTCAGAAGCACCCGCACAGTCACACCCAGAATAGTTTGGCCCAATGTCTGGGCACCTCATGGGCCAGTCAAGTTGACACATAAAACTAACTGCCGCAATTAAGGTTCACAAGAGCTCTTTCACTACTTAAGTTGAAAGATGCTCCCTGACCTTTCCTTGCAGATTTTGGTTAGGAGGTGAAAATATCTGAGAAATATGAGAAATTTGGAAGGAGCTCTGTCAAGAGACAGAAGGGACAGGTGGATCTGAGTATGGAAGAAAAAAGCAGAGAGCACCAAGAACGAAATTAGCTTCACAGATTTTCGGAAATATGAACAAACCTGTGTTATACATATCGTCACATTTTATTATTCCATTAGTCACCCATTTATTTATTTATGTATTTACTTAGCAATTAACATTTACTAAGGGCATAATAATGGCATGGGTATTTCACCAGGTACCAACTGCAGTATAGACCTTGCCCTCAGAGTGTCCCTATAAATTTAGCCATGTTTATAAATGTATTCAGAATAATGTTTAATAAAATCCTATAATTGCTAGTTTGGAAACTGTCTTTAATGTTATCTAGTATAAAATCACCACCACCAATGACACTGCTCTCACCACCAGGGCCTTCCAATTTGCAGACATATAACTAGACAAGGAATTTACAAACCACCTGCTGAGTTAATGGTTCATGGCTGTTCACCTCTCATAAAGGTCTTAACTCTGAACTACAATCTGCTTATTGCAGCTTTTACTCCCACATACCTACTTATGTTATGGAAATGAACACAAAACAGTAGCACTTCCATAGACATACACCCTTTTCTGGTCTTCATGGTTCTGTTTGATGATCATAATGATGGAGAGGATGAGGATTAGTATCTGCAATTTCTTGAATTCATATATCATGATTCTTTTATAATGAGCCTCGTTTTATTCTCACAATTCAAAAAAGCAAAGGCAAGGTGGCCATTGTTCAAATGAATAGATCAAAATTTAGAAGGATTGGGTACAGTTCAATGTTCCCAGGAGAATGAAGAGCCAATTTAGGTTTGGGAACCACTAGGCAAGTGGTTCACCAAGGAACCACTAGCTTCACCAAGGAGGAGCTAGCAGAGAGAAAACTAAAAGCAAATTTATTCTCTGAACTCCCAGTGGCCCTCCTAAGTACAGGAAGAATATGCTCTGGCATGAGAAGCCATTCTTGTTGGACTGCTGACCTTAGAGAATGAATTATTTGGAGAGGGGGAAGAAGGTGATAATTCTTTTCTCTCTCACACTGTCATCCATCGCCATAATCTTGTTTTCATTGCACTTACACTTGCAAAGACCACCAGTGGCTTCTTTTGCTCACCAAGAGAGACGATGGACTGGAATTTCCTGGAGACCCTGACTCCAGCTCCAGCAGAGTCTTCCTCATTATGGCAGTCATGCAGGGGCTTCTTGAGATCTAAGGCAATGTTAGAAGAGCTTGTCTTGACCTGGGTTTCCCAGAAAACAGAACCTAAAGCATGCAGGCTCTTCTAACATTGCCTTCTTTCTCAAGAAGCCCCTGCCTGCTCAAGTATTCGTGTCTCTGAACTCCGGATGTTAAATGAATCACAGTAAAACTCAGGAATTCCTCATGGGTAACTTTGGGGTGGGAGAAGGCATGGGGCCAGCACCAGTGAGACTGCTGCCTTGAATCTCCATGGTAACCCTGAGTCCAGGTGCACAACTGACTTTTATGAAGGGATTTTAATATTTCTTTTGCAATCATGTGTGTCTGGAACCATTCACCTGTGGCAGAAAATGTAGAAAGTTGGAGGGGTGGCAGTTGGGTTTACTAGTCATAGCTGGAGATCTTTCAATTGTTCCAAGAAATAGGAAACCAAAAATTGATTATATGCGCTGCCCTCTTCCTCAGTCTAGACTAGACTGCAGGTTCTCAGACTATAATATGCATAAGAATCCCCAAGAGAATTTGTTTAGAATGCACAGTTGTACACTCGAAATCCAAAGATTTTAATCATTGGTCTGGGGAAGGGCCCTGGAATTTGCATTTTTACAAATATCCTGATTGATCCACAGAGAACACTGTAAACTCAGTCTTAGAGGGAGCTTGTCTTGACCTGCGTTTCCCAGAAAACGGAACCTAAAGCATTTACGATGGACTACTTCATTTGAGAAGGCAATCCTAGGGAGGCTGGAATGAGGGCAAATGGGAAACTGGCAGGCTGGGAGGGAGAACCAACACAAGGAGAAGACGTTCGGCTATTGAGTGCTTTGTATCGTGCCCAAGGAGTTGCTCCATCTCGCTTTCTTGTGGTGCTCTTCTCCTATTGCCCTTACGGGCCACTGTGTCCTGAGGAGTTTCTCTGGAGGACAAAAGGGCAAAGAGTTTATCTGCCAGCTTACATCTTCCAATGTTAAAGTTAAAACCCACAGAGCTTCAGCTCCCCTCAACTGCCAGGTGGTTCATGCATGGGCCTCAAGCAAGCCCGAAAGCATCTCAGGCCTCAGCAGCAATTGGATTGCTCTGTGCTGCAGCAGGAAGATCGAGGCTTAGACATCAGGCTGGGTGCTGGCAGGCTGCGAAGTAGACGTGGAGCAGATGCAGCAAAGGGGCTGATGAAGCCCGTGTTGAGTGTGACTGTAGCCAGAGCTGGGTCTACACAGATGGCCTAGGACCAAAGAACAGCAAGGCCAAAAAAGACCTGTGGTAGCACATCTGATACAGATTCCAGGCTCCACCTCGTCCTCAGGCCATCTACTTAGATAAGAAGCTCTAGGCTGGGTGCAGTGGCTCACACCTGTAATCCCAACACTTTGGGAGGCCGAGGTGGGTGGATCACCTGAGGTCAGGAGTTTGAGACCAGCCTGGCCAACAGGGTGAAACCCATCTCTACTAAAAATGCAAAAATTAACTGGGCAGGATGGTGGGCGCCTATAATCCCAGCTACTGGGGAGGCTAAGGCAGGAGAGTTCCTTGAACCCAGGAGGCAGAGGCTACAGTGAGCTGAGATCACACCACTGCACTCCAGCCTGGGCAACAGAGCAAGACCTTGTCTTAAAAAAAAAAAAAAAAAAAAAAAAAAAAGCGCCAATTGTTAATTGTGAACGAGGACAAGATGACATTCTCAAAGACAAAGCAGGGGAATGGAACACTCTGTAGGGGTAACAGATGAAACTAAATGAAACTGTGAGCTAGAAATGCCTCTCCTCTTCAGTCTTCATTGTGCTTACCTCTGTTTTGTACAAAATAGGCTGGTACACCATGTACTTGGAGAGCTGGCCTTGACCAGGCTGTGGGGATATGGAAGCAAACTCTGAGAATATGACTCAGAAGAGAGGGTTTCATCCCCCTTCTCATCTCTTGCCTTTGTTATCATAAGATCTGGGAGGCCCTGACAGGCCAGGACAGGCTTAAAGAGAAGCAGGCACAGAGCGTGCCACTGAGTTCAGCTTGAGAGAAAAGGAGAAGCATGGAAGGGCTTGGAGTTGGCCAGGTATGAGCTAGTTAAAGCACAGACCCAGCTGCTTTCTGATTTTAAAACATTCAAGTTTTCACAGCTTCAATCTCCTTCCTTTTATTCATTTTTTATTTTTAGTTGACAAAGAATAATTGTCAATTAAATAATACATTGAGAAATAATAAGTTTCAATTAAATAATTGTCCATATATTTAAGGAGTACAGTGTGAGGTTATGGCACACATATACATTGTGGAATGATTAAATCACGCAAATTAACAAATCCATCAACTCACATACTTATCCTTTCTTTGTGATGGAAACATTTAGAATGTATTCTGTTAGCAATTTTGAAACATTCATTACTCTTAGCTATAGCTATCATGCTTACTAGAACTGACTCCTTCTGTCTAACTGAAACTTTGTATCCTGTGATCGCTATCTCCCCTCTCCCAGTCCACTCCTCCATCCCTGCCAGGCCTCTGGCAATCACCATTCCACTCTCTCCTTCCATGAGTTCATTGTAGGATTATTCACAGTAGGCAAGATATGGAAATAACCTAACTGCCCATCAACAGATAAACAGATAAATGGAACACTATTTAGCGTTGGAAAAGAACATTCTGTCTTTGCAACAACATGGGTGAAGCTAGAGAACATGATGCTAAGTGAAATAAGCCAGGCACAGAAGGACAAATGCTGCATGATCTCCTTCTTTTTAAATGGAAATCATGCCCACTCTGAGAAATGATGGTAGTATACCACCACAACATAATACAATCATGAATCACTAAATGACTCAGGAAGTTCTAAGAAATGCATCGTTAGTTGATTTCATAGTTGTGTAAACATTGTAGAGTGTACTTACACAAAGCTAGGAAAGAATAGCCTCCTACAACAGCTAGATTATATGGTATAGTTTATTGTTCCTAGGCTGCAAATCTGTACAGCATGTTACTGCGCTGGATATGGTAGGAAATTACAACATAATAGTATTTGTGTATCTAAACTTATCCAACATGAGAAAGGTTCAGTAAAATTATGGCGTTATAACCTTGTAGGACCTTCGTTGTGTACACAGTCCGTCATTGACCAAAACATCCTTATGCAGTGCATGACTATACTTGCACAGTTCCTGGGTCTAAACAGATGCCCAGCCACTGTGAGTGCCCTTGTTCCTTACCTTCAGGCTCAAGGTGTCTAAAGGTGTGAATTGTAAGCTGAAGGCCCACACTTGGTCCCACCTGGTAAGGTGGACATTAAATAGAATTTGGGAATCTGGTATGAATCAGCAAAAGAGGCAGTATATTTGCCTGTACTTACGTCATTGGTGCTTCTGCTGCTGAAAAGACTGACGTGGCAATTGTAGGATCCTCGGGGGTGATTTAGGGACAGGGCCTAGGAATGGTTCCCTCGCCTCTACCACCACCAATAACAAACGCTGAAGAAGCTGGTACACCATCTCCAGAAGATACGACAGTCTTTTTGTTGACAAGCCTAGAATATTTGACTGCACTATCTCAAGTGCTATTTAAACAAATTATAGCTGCTATTCATAGGATTTCTGGCCACTGGAGCTGCAAAATGGTTTCAAACTGCGATCTCCTCACTCTGCAGCACATGGTTACGGTCCATATGCATCCCTAAGAAATCTCAGATCCTTAATTTGAGATAACATTTGTTAAAAACAATGGTTTCACTGAGGATTAAAAGAGACAGGGAACTAAAAATGTGTACTCTTTAGGCATAAATGTTGTTTTTCTATAGGAATTTTCAAAGCACTGATGCATCAGAGTTATAAATGTATGGCTCTGTGTCAGGCACTTAGGGCTGCTGGAACAAGTGCCACCAACTGGGTGGTTTACAACAACAGAAGTGAGTCCTCTCAGGGTTCTGGAGACCAGAGTCCTAAATCAAGGTGTGAACAGGGCCGTGCTCCCTCTGAAGCATCTAGGGGAGGATCCTTCCTTGCCTCTTTCAGCTTCTGGCAGCCCTAGGCACTCCTTGGCTTGTGGCCACATACCTCCAATATCTGCCTCTGTCTTCCCATGAGTGTCTTCTCCCTGCATGTCTCTGTTTCTTCAAATGAAGTTCTCTTTTCTGTGTAGCTTTCCTCTTTTTTAAGGATGCCAGTTATCTTGGCTAAGGACGACCCAAGTGACTTCATCTTAACTTGATTACATCTGCAAAGACCCTTTTCCCAAATAAGGTCACACTCTAATGTAACTAGGAGTTAGGACTCCCAACACATTTCTTTGGGAGAGGCAATGCAACCCAGAACAGGCTCCAAAACCAAAATATCACTGAGCAAATACAGTCTGTAATTATAACCAACTTTGCTCCTGAGTCTTTCCTCCCATCAGCAACATCAGAATCACTTCACATTGCTTTTACACCTACGAATCCCTTTTACATCCATTGTTACCAGGCTCCTTATACCAGGCTCAGGGATAACTAAATAAAACAGCTATCTTGCAAGTCCGGCTGGTTCCCGAATGGCCCAGAATCAGTGCTTCCTCCCCAGCTGAAGTGTGTTACATACACACTAACCAGCGTATCGTGAAAATTATGTCCCCAGATTGATCCGCATACATGCTCAATCCACACAAGATAATCTCTCAATACAGGAGCCATACCTTGATCTAAGACTTAGTATGGACCCATTTGGCCTAATGGTCAAATTATATGGCATAAATTGGGAAGTCTCTTTAACTCTTTCTTTTCCTCTTTTCCATCTGCTAATCTACAAGGCTGAGCGAGTGCTCTTGCAGATGCTGGGAGAGAGCATGAACAATGCAGATAAATCCCAAGCCCCATCGAGGTTTTATCATTCCTTTATTAATATTCACTGAGCACCTACTATGTGGCTGAGAATATTCTACATGTTGGATTTCAAGTGAGACAAAACCCCACCCTCGCATAGCATGCATTTTGAAAAGGTTTCCTTGTTTTCTCATTATTGTGCCTTAGAATTATTTCCTCCACATTTTGCATTTGTATAATCTCCTTCTTAGGATTTCAGTCTGTCATAAAATATATTGAGAATTTTCCATCTGTGGATCTGATCATTAGGGGGCCATGCCGCTACTCAAAACCCCAGTCTCAGAGTGTTCGCGTTCAACGAGACCATGAAGCTGTGCAAAGAAGTCCAGGCTTAGAACCTGAGTCACGGGATCACTAACCGCTGCCTGTGAATGCAGCCCTCACTTTCAACTTTGCTATATCTCTGTTAAAATACTGGCAAGGGCAAGTGATCTGAGGGTTAAAGATCTGAGCTTGTCCTTGCCCAGTAGTTTACGAGCTGTAGGATCCAGGCAAGGCTTGGAACTTAACCTCTTTGTATCTCAAAAAATTATGCTGAGGAGTTCATACATTTAGACTAAACTTCAAATGAAGGAAAACAAAGTACAGGAAAATGTTGGAAAAGTGTCAGTTACTCTATTTATACCAGCTATTATTATTTCTACTTGCCTTAAAGAGAGGAAAGTAATTCTGATCCATTTCTCATTCTTTCTAGAAAAGAAAAGAAAAGAAAACATTTACAAAGAGAGAGGCAGGGAGAGAGAATGAGAAAGTTGAAAAGTCCTGTCCCAGTAAAAAAGTCAAAGATCTAATTTTATTTTAAGTGTTGAAATTGGCTTCATTTCTCTTATCTTCTATTCTAGGAATCTGCTTGTCCCACCGATAGATTGATAATCACGTGTACTAACACGAAACTCATCAAGAGGTTCCCCGGTGGTGTTTCGTGCTATTTTCTTTCTTTCTTAATCTGATTCTTGCTTCAAGACCTAAATTCAACCAATCTGAGGACAGATGGCGCGAGGCCCTTTGTCCTGCCAATTTGGAGACCCTCGCAACAATTTAGCCCCTGCACAGAGAGGGAATAATTTTGTCAGCATGGTTTAAAAGTACTGCAGTGTTTTTAACCTTGGGCAAAAGTGTTTGGCAAATAACCCAAAGCAGATTTTTTTGTTGCTGTTATAGATAATGTCACACTCCCAGCCAGATTCGTCTAAACAAGACTCTGCTCAAGATAAATTGCTAGCAATGGATGACATTTACATGTAGAATTAAGAAACATAGCTATGCTGAGCTGGAAAAAGATTTGGAACTTAGGTCTCTGTCTTGGTTCTTCCCCCTACTCACCTTGGTGACCAGTCACTTCACCTAGTTAGGACTCCACCGTCTCATTTGAAAATGTGAGGTTTAGACTGTCATCATTTCAGTTCAACTATTGCTGGGTGATACAAGGTGGGTCCTTAGTATTGCAATGAATTCCAAGATGAAAAATAACTGTGGCCACCCTCAAGGAGTTTATAATTTATTAATATATATTATACCCCCATATTATATATATTATGTATACCCCAATACATATTACTACATATACATATGTATACCCCAAAACCTATTAATACGTATTATACCCACAAAGCTAATTCTTCCCTTGGAACTTCTCATGTGTTTCCTCTACTTGGAAATCTCTCCCCTCCAGAGCTTCACTTGGCTGGGTCTTTCTCATCACTTAGACCTCAGCTCAAACCTCATCTCTGCAGAGATGCAGACTCAGACCTCCATACATAAAGTTCCCATCCCACACTCTTCATTCCATTATCCTGTTTCATTCTTGTGTTGCCCTGCACTTTCTCTTACATGTTTATTTATTACTAGCATTTCACCAGGTATAGTAGCCTGTGCCTCTACCTGCTCCCATGGCCTCAGTAGGACAGAGCTACCAATGTTCTGAGAGCCTTTATGGTGCTTAAAGGGGACTCATGGAGACAGTGGGGCATGAATGTATCTCTCACCAGTGTTGTGAGAACTTGGTGAATCTGAGACTGGTATGGTCAAAGGTATAACAGCAATAATGATACCAACACAATCATTATTGTAATGATTAAATTATGCATTTATGCAAAGTGCCTAGCACAATTATAGCATATATTGAGGTCTTAATTAATGTTAGCCTCATGAGGTCCTTCTGGGGAAAAGTAGTGTGAACTCAGCAATGAATTTGTAATTAATGGATATTTATTAATTGATAAACTTCTATCATTTTTTAAAGAAGAACTGGGAGAGGTAAAAGAAACCAAAGCAGAGATATTCAAAAAGAGCTCTTTCTACATTCACGTACCACCTCTGCTTCTGTGGTTTCCAAAGAACTTAGATATGAATGCAACAAAAGGAGGCTAGGAAATAAATACAAAATCAGAAACCACGTTATCCTTAAAATGCCCCTTCGTCTCTGACCAATGAGCTCTTATATTGAGCCCTGGATTTACCCATGTTGGGTTCTTCTGTCCTATAGGATGCTTTAGTCAGGGTGGTTGGGCCAGGAAGCAGGGCCTTGCTGGAGAGAGTAAAGTAGGAACACCCCCACCCCAACATAGTTCCCAGACTTGATCAGATGTGTTTGAATGACAAGCGTGTTTATTTACTGAGGTGTTGACCAGGGAGTTATTTCTTAGCAGCCATGAAAATTGTCTAATTCATGCCGCAGACCGTGGCAGTTTAAATTCAGCACGTCTGAAATCCAGCAGAGGACATGACTTCCGCTCACATGGAGATTCCCCTTTCAAAAGTTTTAGCACGTTGTGAAAAAGAAATCAGAGCTAATTGGGGGGAGGCTCATAGCATGTGTCCTGAAGGAGACATGCTATGAGATGAGAAGGGAACAGCAATTAGTGTGAGCTGAGCTCCTCTCAAGGGCCTGGAGTCAAACTGCCTGAGGCACCAATGTAAACAGGTGCTAAACTGTAATAAATCAGAGATGCTGGCACTAATTAACACAGGTTTCCACTCATATAATTTGTAAAAAAAAAAAAAAAAAAAAAAATGCATGGATTTTGATCCATTGCAGGAGATAGCACTCTGAACTAGGAATTTTTAAAACAAACAACGCACCCTTTTTCGATTGTGTTCAGTAGCTCTCTTTTGTGTTTTGAGGGCGTATGTTTGTGTAAGCTGCAAGGTGCTATCCCAGACCTTGATACCAGCCTGAGACCAGCTGTCTGATAGGAGCCTGAACTTGGCAGTCATTACCAGCTGAAAGGATGAAATCAAACATTGAATGATGTCAGGGTGTTTCCCCAAAACCAGGGACTTCTTTCTTCATTTTAATTTGTCTTGTTGGAAACATTTCAAAAAAGGACAGGGTGTAGTGGCTCACACCTGTAACCCCAGCACTTTGGGAGGCCTCAGTGGGAGGATTGCTTGAGATCAGGAGTTTAAGACCAGTCTAGTCAACACAGGGAGATCCCATCTCTACAAAACTAAAGAAAGTTAGCCTGGTGCAGTGTTGTGTACCTGTGGTCCCGACTACTCAGGAGCTGACGCAGGAGAATCACTTGAGCCCAGGAGTTCAAGGCTGCAGTGACCTGTGATAACATCACTGCACTCCAGTCTGGGTGACAGAGTAAGACCTCGTCGCCCCCGCAAAAAAAAAAAAAAAAAAAAAAAAGGAAAGAAAAGAAAGAAAGAAAGGAAAAGAAAACTTAGATAGCAAAAACAGCGAGAAAATGGAAAGGTTAGGTAAGGTTTTGCCATCTTTTATTTTTCCCCCAGCACATTGCCTCAATTTTAGAAAGAGGAAGTGAATTAAGAATCAAATCTGTTTCTGCACAAAATGTTTATTCATAAGAAATCTGTTTCTCGGGGGGAAACTGAGTGATAGGTACTACATGGGACCTTTCTGTACTTTTTTTTTTCTTGTGAGTCTATAATTGTTTCAAAATTAAAAGGTTAAAATAATAAAATGATATTTAAAGCATAGATAAAAATGTCAGTTTCTTCTCATGTGCACTAAATGCATAGCCGAAGCTTAAAAAATTTTTAAACATCTTCTGTTTGAATAGATTTCAGGTTGTTCACAGATGTGTTATGCCCATATATTCTTACCTGCTTGTATTTGCAAGAGAATTTTATCATTTCATGCATTAACAATGCCAGGAGGTTAGTGATATTATACCTCTTTTTAAAGGGGAAAAAGGGGAGAATCAGTCAGTTTATAAAACTCATCTACATTTATCCAATTAGTGTAACTGGGTGGGATTTGACCTAAGCCAGTGTAACTCCAAAACCTGACAGCCTTGCAAATTAGCCTCCCAGCAGGCCTTGCAAGAGCCAGGAAAAGCTCTTTCCCAGTCATCCAGGCACCATGGTCCTCCTTGAATATGATTGACCTTAAAAGTCCTGTTTGGGTTTTCTCCCCCTTGTTTGTTTATTTGTTTGTTTCCTCCCTGTATTTCTTCCACATGATCTACCCAAGAGATTCACGCTTGAGCAGATTATCCAGAAAGTGAAAACTTGGCAGAATCACTAGGTCAAGCACTGACTCAGAAATATCCCTTTTGACCACAGATTCAGCTCTACACACATTGTGCATCCCCTATTAAATCACTTATCCACAACTGAGTATTTCTGGTGGTTCCATGCTATGCTTTAGTGGCACTGTGAGACAGGCCCAACAAAAGCCAACGGGGCTAATGCTAATTATAGCCAGGCACACACTAGCCCGTTGCAGGAGGTAAGCGATTTTATCCTAAGAGCCACTCCTCCAAGTAAGTACTATCATCCTCAAGTTACATAAGGCACCCAGAACGGTCAAATTCCTTGGCCAGATCTAGGCAGCCACTGTGTGATACATCTGGATAACTGTAACCTGGTTGGCAAAACCCAAACTTCTCTGGATTTATACTTCTTATCATGACTCAGGGTCCGTGAACCCAATAAACTATGCAAGAGGGAAATGGGAGATGAGAGGCAAGAACTCGTGAAGCAATGAAAACAAAATGAATTATCACCCAAAGAGAAGATGAACGCAAGGGAGTCCCTCTAACTGTGGAATGTGGGACAGGCAGCAAGAACATGCAGATTGGAACTTGCAGCTGGCCTGAGACTGAGACTCTCTTGCTGCTTTTATGTCACGCTCTTCCTTGCTCCCTCTCCATTCCAGCCACCTTTCGCTATATAGGCTCCTTCAGTGAGCTACGCTGTTTTTCCCACCCAGGCATCCAGACTGACAATATCTTCGGCCTTGAATGTGCTTCCGGACACCTCTTTTACTCCTTCCCTTCTCCCCTCCCTCCTCTTCCCTTTGCTGCTTCCTTCTTTCTTAGAAGATTTCTTTTGTTTCTTCTTTCCTTCCTTCTCTCCTCTTCCCTCCCCTTTTTCTCCACTTCTGGTCCAGCAAATCTCTACTTATTATCAACACCTCAGCTCTCCTGTCACCTCCCCAGAGGAAATCTGGTCTGAATTCACAGAGTAAAACACGTGTGCCTCTTATTTGTTTCAGAGCCCTCTTTGTTCCTATCTCTGAATACATCATCTTGATGGTTGATTTCTTGTCCAATACCTCTCTATTCTATTAGATTCAAAACTCCATGAAAGTAGGGACAAGTGTTTTTTTTCACCTCTATATCCCCACAAGTTGTCCAGTGCCTGACAGAAGTAGGTAGTGGATGTGAATATCTATTTGTTAAATCAATACATATCTGATCAGGCACTATTCATTGCATTTACCACAAATTGTAGTTTTATATATATCTGAAGTCCATTCATTTATTTTAACCTCTTCTAGGCTATAAACTCCATCAAAGCATTAGGTATCTCTCTTACGTAGTTGTATTTTTCAGCACCTAATAGAGCTCCTGATGCATGGTACATATTCAACAGATAATAAATTAATGAATGATATTCCAAGAAAAAAAAGCTATAAATATCACCTACACTATTATCAACTTTGTCATTAGACCAAACTGTCTTCAATTCTTCCTTAGTAAAAAGCAGGAATATTCATATCATTAGACTTGGGTTCTTATTGCAGTCTGGCCACCAATTGGATGTGAACATGGATTTTAGATTATTTGTCAATAAATACCACAATAATTCACTTTTCTTCATTCACCCCTTGAATAATCTTCTCCCACATTCACTCCGAACTTGGCCATGTGACTTGCTTTGGCCAATGGGACCATGGCAACTAGGATGCAAGCAAAGGCCTGGAAAAGGCTGGTGGCTGGGGCTTCCCCTCTCCCACTGCCCTTGGAGCCCCAAACTCACCGTGTAAATGGGCCAAGCTGGCCTGTTAGATATGCAGAGGAGAACAGAGGCACCTGGCTGACGTGATTGTCAACCAACACATGTATGAATGTGATCATCCTAGATCATCCAACAGCCTCTCAACCACTAGCACAGACCAGATGATCAGGTCTTGTTATGGGTCAAATATGTCCCTGCTAAAATTCATTTGTTAAAGTCCTAACCCCTCCATACCTCAGAATGACTTCTGACTTGGAGACAGGGTCTTTAAAGAGGTAATAAAGTTAAAATTGGGTGATTAGGGTGAGCCATCATTCACTGTGACTGCTGTCCTGCTCAGAAAGGGAAATTTGGACACAAACACAGGGAGAATGCCATGTAAACACAAGAACAAGGATACAAAGACACCCACAAGCCGGGGTTAAAGGCCTGGAACAGATCCTCTCCTCACGGCCCTCAGGAGGATCCAACCTGGTCGACACCTTGATCTCAGACTTCCAGAGGCCAGACTATTAGACAATACAGTTCAGTCTTCTGTTTTGTTAGTCACTCAGGGCTCAGTCCTTTGTTATGAAAACCCTAGAAAATTAATACAGGTGCAGACCAAAAGAAGTGAGCAAGTGACCCACACAATTATGAACTAAATAAAATGGTTACTGCTTTAAGCTCCTAATGCAGCAAAAGCTAATTAATAAAGTGGTTAACCTACTTAAGTCTCCCTAGTTTTCAGTTTTCCCAATTACAAAATTGGGATTTAAAATATGTTCCTTGCACGGTTATTAGTAAGATTAAGGAGGATAATGCTTGCAAGTTGCTTAGCAATGTAACTGACTCATAATTAGCATTCAAAGAGTGCTTATTTTCGTGTTTTCCTTGGGGTGTCTGTTAAGTCAAAACCAGAGTTATTTACCCAAGAAAATACAAACTTTTACCTTTGAATTTACTGTAAATAACGTTGGGGTTTGTTATGGAATTCAACATCAATTTATATAAAACTAGAATGTCACAGCCCCAGAATGGGAGACAGGCACTCGGCTAGATCAGCTTAAATGGACCAAGATTAAGGCAGAAAGAAAATATATTAAGCAGCTAATATGTGCCCAAACATTGTTGCATGCCTTTATTTACAATATTTTGTTTATTTATTAAAATATTTCTAAAATATAAATGTTATTATCCTTCCATCACAACTGAGGAAATATCATTTCCTCAATGAAGGAAATATCATCCTCAATTATCTCTCATTTTTAAAAAAAGTTTCTAAAATACAAATATTATTATCACTCAAACTACTTGAGAAATAAACTTCAAAGCGTCCAAGATCCCATAGCTAATAATTAACACGGCAGGCATTTATCCTTTAGTTCCCAGGTTCTCTCCACAACACCTGGTCCTTGTGTCTGGGGGGAGATCTCAGGAAGCCATTGCAAAATTTAGCTACAAGATAGTTAATGTCCACTATGCATGTTAAGTAAGACTCACAAAACCCACCTTCCATGCTTGAGTGTTGCCCAGCAGTTCCTTTTATTGTGTTCTGGTAACTATGAAGTGCCACGTAAGGACACCGTGTGTCTTTAAACACACCCTTTGGGTTGGAGGATTTCAGCCTCTGAAAGAGTTTCACATATTGCACTCCAGCCTAAGAAGAGGAAGTCCTGCCAGCCCTCAGGTCAGACCTCTCAGGTCTGTGGCTGCATTTCACAGGAAACCAAGCCTAAAACGGACCTATCAGGAGGTTTTCTGCTGAAGGGTACTGCTTAGCATTGAGAAGAATTCAACCCACCGCCTTACTGATTTCCACCACCCCAAGGTCTCCGCGCTACCGCCCCTCCTCACAGGAGACAGACACCTCAGCCCAGATCTCTTGGTGCTCTCCACGCTGTTCAGGTAAACTCATTAGGCCATCTCTTGTGAGTGATCATCTGATGGTCATGTCCTTGTCATAAATGATCATTAGGAAAGACCTGAGCAGCAAGGAAAAATGTGTTTCTAACGTGGAAGTCAGGGCCTTCTATATAGCATCAAAGGGGCAAGAAGAAAGCCCTTAACTCAATTGTTAAAGATCCTTTCATTCTTTTGGGAGAAGGAATCAGGATACCTACCCACAGAAAATTAAAAGACTAAATGTTTTCAATCTTCTTTGCCTGGAGCTTGGACTCCCTGACTGTTTGCAACTGAAGTATAAAGACCAGGCCCCAAGGTTGGCGTTCCTGGCTGACTTTCATTAAGTAAGCCCCCTAGAAAGAAAGCCTCCATTCAAAGTAGGTCATTCAAAGTAGAAGTTAACTCCTGGAGCCCTGTGGAAATATATTTTTAACATTCCCTAAAGTAATACGATTTTCTTTCTGCTTTGGGGTAGAGGAGACTTAGACTTTGGAATCACGCAGACATCCTTCCACTCACAAAAGTAAGGAGCTCAAAAGTGAGGTTAAAGTTGGGGTTAAATTCTTACCTTGAAAACTGCCAGGAGTCATCTCTACCGGATTTTTCTTGGATAAAACAAACAAACTGGAGTGAGACAGAAAAGAAAATAACTATCATCAAATTTTGGATACTTTGATTTTAAAAGGTGTTGATATGTCTGAACTTTTTATCAATACTGTTTTTATTACTTTACACCGGTCTTACTTATTTGACTTCTCTGTTGTGAGTATTACTTGTCTATTACTTACCTACCTGGCTGTTTCTCTGGCTGTCTCTCTTTGTCTATACTGTGGCACAACTCCTCAATAGTGTTGTTCTTTGGATTTCCAGGGGCCTCCCAAACCACCAGGAATAATCATTTCAAATATCAGGAAGACAATGGTAGACCTGGTTAATTGAAGGCCTACCAGAGAAATGACAGAGCTTCAGAAATCCTGAGAAGCTTAAGATACAATATGCCCTAGAGAAGTAGGAATGGCAACTGGCATTTACTTACCTTCAGCTCCTGCTGGCCTGAAGAGTTGGCTATTATTTACCCTGGTTTACAGGTGAAGAACTTGAGTTCTCCAAGTAATATGTGCAAGGTTGTTCAGTCACTAATGTCAGTAACAGAATTCAGAAGGAAACTGATTTTCCTAACTGATCAGAATGGTGAATAGTGTTGGTTTGCAGTTTCACAGAGCTCATCTCTAAACTCACTCCTGTGTAGTCTCTGACACCAACCATCTAAATGGTAGTATTTCTTTCTTATTCCCAATAAGCCCTCTCAGATGATTCTATAGGCCAGACCATTTGAAAACCAATGCTTATAATCTTCTGTACCGTCTGGCCAGCTCTGGCCTGAACACCAGGGGATTCTGTTTCTTGATCACTTTGCCATGAGTCAGGTGCTGTCTTAGAAAGTCCGTAGGATTTGATGCCTGAGCAAAATGGTGAGGATCTTGACTCTGCCACTTGGACGAGGGATGCGGCTTCATATCTGACCCTTAATTCCTGCCTCTTTTTAATAGAGTAAGATCTCATAAGACTTGTATTGACAATTATTTAGCCTCAATAATGTAATATTTATATTACATGAAATATGGTGCATTCTTAACACTTAGCAGGTATTCAGTAAGTGTTGGCTTCTTTCTCCACTACTTTCCTTTCTTCACTCCAAATCAGCTCTGATTTTATTCATAAAATATGACCACAATCACTACGGAATTGATTAATACACGTAAGTTTACAAATATTGTATTTTAATAATCTCGTTAGAGAATGGTAATATTCCACAGTTGCATAGCCTTATGTAATCTAGGCCTTTGAATACATATTTTCTTCTTGAATGATCTTAACGACTTAACGAAGTAGGCAGAGAACATGTTAGGGCATTTAAAAGGTGAAACTGAGGCTTAGAAAAGATGAGGAAGGACAACTTGGTGAAATGGAAGGAAACAGGGCTTTGAGATCATCAAAAATGGATATGAATCTAGTGTGTGACTTCACTGTTTGTCTTTAGGTAAGTAGCTTAATCTCTCTGATCTTCAGTTAGCTGTTGTTGGTGTTGTGTAATTGGAAACTGGGTAGAAGAATACATTTTATGTGCTGCTTCGAGAGTGAGAGCAAATGTGCACACAGTGTCTGACACAGAAGAGACAGCCAGGAACTGGCTAAATGGTCACATGAAGAGTAGTAGAGGGCGATCTAGAAGCATCCTTTTTTGAATCCTAGTACATGAAGCAGTTATATCCACTATCATAAGCTACTGCCAACATCTGCCAAGACTTGAGTTCTGCAGAGTTCTTCCAGACTGTACCTACCCTTCCAGCATGACAAAGAGACATAAAATGTTCAAAGGGGCTAAATTATTAACCAGAGAGATAAGTACCTGAATTTAAATTATATTTATGATTTTTTAACAAATTAAACCAAACATTCACTGATGTTACCAATAAAACTGAGAAGCATCAGGTTAGATATAAGCAGTAAAAATAACGACCCCCCGCCCCCCGCCACCCTCGCCACACACACACAAACACAATTGTGGAATAGAGCTATCATAGGACCACTTTTTGTGTTTATTATTTACTTTTTGTTACTCTTGTGGGCAGAATATGTGGGAATCATTATTGTGATTATTCTGCTTAATTTTAATCATGTCTTCGAAAGAGCAATGACTTACACGTTACCATTGAAGTGCCGCTGATAGACAAAAAACGTTCATCATTTCTCACTTTTTTAGTAGGTGTACTTAATTCTTACTTAACAAAAGTGGATTCTGAAGTTCAGACAGGCTCCATTTCATGCAATGAATAGGAGGATATGCCAGAAATGAGACCCAGGTCCACCCGAGCCCCGAGCTCCTGCTCTTGGCATGGTGCTCCATCAGTGCCCTGCTGATGTGCCCAGGTTCATGATCAGGGCATCCATCACTGTCTTCCAAACTAGCCAACAGCATTTAAGGAACTCCCAGATACACCACAAGCATTAGCAAAATATGTATTTTAGTCGTTTCTTTTAAATTTCATTGGTCATACTAATTGAAACACTGCTTCCTACACACTTACACATGAGAATCAAAATCCTATTGCGTTTAAATGGTATTGTGGTTTGTCATGTGAAATAAGATAAGCCAAAAGGTCTAGATGCAACATGAAAAATTAATATCTGTGTTTTGGTGATAATCTTTAACTATGGTAGGTTCTGTGTTCAATTTCGTGTAAGATAAAGATGAGGGCTGACTAACAGCCTAGGCCCAAACTCTGAGAGGGCTGAATTTTTGTGGAGGGCCCAAGAACCACATTTCACCATCAGTTTCGAAGACCCAGAAAGCTAATTGAATCCAAGGCACACAGAGTTGATGGAGCTCAGGAGGTCAGTCCACTCTGGTACTC
The DNA here is from genome assembly GCF_003255815.1 of Theropithecus gelada. Taxonomy (NCBI): domain Eukaryota; kingdom Metazoa; phylum Chordata; class Mammalia; order Primates; family Cercopithecidae; genus Theropithecus; species Theropithecus gelada. The sequence continues at coordinate 9,650,320 of NC_037672.1, read as the reverse complement.
TGGCCTATCCATCCATCTTTGGTGATTTTGTTCAAGTGTACTCAAATTATAAGTTCAGATGACTGGCATATTCCCTCCCAGGAGACAAATGTACACCGGAAACTAAATTGCTATTGGGCAGTAGCTTGGTGAGCACAAAGTCAGAGCTGTGTAATTTCCATAGCTGGATTTGCTGAGCTATGGGAGGTCTGATGCCTTGACAAGTACCTGCAAAGCCCGTCTGCCCCATGGCTACCTGCAGATATTTATACATCACGACATCCTCACTCATGGGCAAGTCTAGGGATCTCCCGATCAGTTTTATCTGTCTGGGCACCTTACACAGGACACCTCCACACTGTCCCCATCCCAAACTCCTACTTCTGCTACATGCTCTTTTCACTACACCACGCCATCCAGTCATTGAGATGTGGATATCCTGGGTTGGAATCAGTTACTTCCTAGCAATATAGTTTTAGGCAAGTTACTTAACTCCTCAGAACCTCTGTTTATCCTTTATAAAATGGAATGAAAATATCTACTGCTCGAATTTGTGGTGAGAAATGAGATTCAGTACATAAAAATGCACATGGTGTCTAGCAATTATTAAATACAAAGTAAATGGTAGTGGCTATTATCATCATTGTTAGCATTATTATTATGAGTTTATTTTATATTTAAACAAACCTTCCTTAGATGCTTGGCCTTTTGTCCCTTTTTAAGATATCTGACCTGAAGAAGTTCTATTTTAAGGTGATTTCTGCAGAAAACTAATTTCATCATATCCTTATTTATTTTTTATCATTCATCTATCAAAGCCTTGGGTGTCTTACAATTCCTCAAATGTACTAATCCTCTGGAAATATTAAAATTTAATGAAAAATGATAGAAATTCTTTTGGAATACCTTCCTAGTCCATTTCAAATCCTCGGAGTTTTTCACAGCACTGATACATAGAAATTACTCAGTAATTACCCGAGGAGCTGTTCTTGCACAGCAGTTTATACTTTACAGAGTGCTTTCACTTTCATCATCGCATTTGGTCTTCAGAATAACCCTATGAGCAAAGAAGGATGAGCACTCGTAGCCTCATCTTTCAGATTAGAGAAACTGAGACTCAAGTTGTAGAATTCACTGTATAATTCAGCATACCTAGGCTGAAAGACTTGTCTTCCATCTTGCTAGATAAGTGATCCTGAATAAAAGAAGAGAAAAAGAGATAGTTAATTATGCAAGGGGAAGTTTAATTCAGGGGTTAGGTTCTGAATGTACTTGAAGTTACAGATGAAATGATGATCTCATCTGGATCCACACTGTGCATTTGTTCACTGGACAGGCTTGGCTCAGGAGAAGTCTCTTGCACAGAATGACAGGATTGTTCAATGTTGAAAAATCTAGGTCATTTGGATTGTTGCTGTATAACAGAAACCAAATTGAACAAAATACCCTACATATGGTTCTGGTAAGCAGTAAATGATATTATTATTATTATTATTATTACTATTTGTATTAGTCCATTTTCACACTGCTGTAAAGAACTTCTCTGAGATTGAGTAATTTATGACTGAAAGAGGTTTAATTGACTCACAGTTCCATATGGCTGGGGAAGCCCCAGGAAACATACAATCCTGGCAGAAGGGGAAGCAGGCACCTTCTTCACAAGACAGCAGGAGAGAGAAGAGTGAGCAAGACCATGGAAAACTCCCTTATAAAACCATCAGATCTCATGAGAATTCACTCACTATCATGAGAACATCATAGGGGGAAACAACTCCCATGATCCAATCACCTCCTCCCTCCCTCGGCACCTAGGGATTACAAATCGAGATGAGATTTAGGTGGGGACAAAAAGCTAAACCATATTACTACTACTATAAGTTGTATTACTCCTTTCCAGTCTTGTTTAGACTACCTAGGATTTTGTGTTTCTCCTTTGGATTTTAAATTTCCCTCAAAAATTTTTCAGGCTCTCCTGATCATGAAACAGCTCCTCAGAAAATCACCAGCATACACCAGGTGCTTAATAAATGACAGTTGAAAAAAATTAGAGTGCTTTTGCCATGGGCCTTTAGATGTCCATGAGAATGGTGGGGTTTACTGGATCTATCTTTACCCCTATCTTCACCGCAGGGCTAGCCTGTAAATTGTGGTAAATATATAGCAATCCCTAAATCTTAGTTTATTTTCTTATACTTTTTGTCCTCTGAAGTTTGCCTTCAGTACCATCTCAATGCATTAATCAATCAATGGAGGAACAATCACAGTTGGGTATGTTCTGATTTAATCCAGGCCTAGAAGTGCCTGCCCCTAATCAGTGTGGTTCTGCTATCATTTATGAAAGCCAAAAAAAAAAATGGGGGCGAGACAGAGGTAAACTTAATAATAATAAAATAAAATATCTGTTAGGATTTTGGCAAACTTGGAGACTATTTTTCTACAGTCTCGCTTTATGTGAACAGTAAAAATCATTTTAATAATAAGAGCAGAGAGAAGGAAGATCCAAAGAAAAGAGAAGGAGGAGGAGAAGGAAGAAAAATGAAGGATAAAGGAAGGAAAGGAACACGAGAAAGCTAAATGAACAAGAAAAAGGATAAAGGGTCTATTCACCACAAAATGGAACAAAAGGAGAGAAAGAATCTTACCACTAAAGGAAGGAAACCCTTTCTGCAGAATCAGGCAGCTGAAGAGAAAAAAGGAAATGGTTTTTGAAAACAAAACTCAACAGGAGTAATAAATTCAGAAACTATAGATTGCATCAGTTCATTAAGAGTGTTTTCAAAATCATTTAAAATAAAAAATGAGGGCACAGTCACATTGCCTTGAGATACTTAAGGGAAGTTACTCATTACCAAGAGAGTTGCAAAATCTTATAAAAATATGCCACACGTAATAGCAGAAAAACTGGAAAAGCACTCTCTCTTACCCCTCAAAAAAAAACAAGAAATCTTTAATAACAATCCATTTGACTTCACATGCCTCCACTCAATGGAAATCCAATAACATTAAATGTTATATTTAATTAAATTGAGTTGATTGACCCGACTGGGGTATAGAATTAGAAATCCAATCAGCATATATTTTCCTCTAAGTATGAACATCTCTAAAATGTAACTTTCTCATTTTTGATATGAAAATTAAAGAAATATATATAACTCTGAATTGTAACCAAATTAATATCATCTGTCTCTGAGAAATCATGATTTTGGCGTGTTTACTCAAAGCTCCTACATGTGTGCGCAAACACACGCACACACTTCTGGCCCTCTTCTCCAAATAGACACACATTGCTCCCTTTCTCAATTCCAAAAATCATTCACCATTTTGGATATGTGTGATGTGGTTCTGCAGAAAAAGTCAGATGTGTATTGTGTGGGTTTGACACTCTTTTCCTTTTTTCCTGTTTTAATGAGAAAAAAAGCCTTAAGCCTTAATATAGACTTTATTGTTGATCTTTGACCCAGTTTTAACTGCACAGCTACCTCCTACCTTCCTGATTCATTCAAAGCTTTTCTTTAGCCATTCACAGTTTGCTTTTGGTCATTTCCTATATCCAGAAGGTATGTTGTGGATATTATTAGAATGATGTTTCCTAGGCTTTAAAATAAACAGAGGCCAGTATTTTTATAAGAATTATTTTCTAGGAATAAGTAACAAATGTTGGGGAGCAAAACAATTTCTTTACTGTAAAAGCATTTTTTTCTTCATGAAATATTAATTTTGGATCAGGTGAAATGCAGCAGCAATATTTATGGTAAATGTCTCTTTGCAAGCTCAGTTTGATAGTACTGGTGAATTCCCAGGGGATAACAAGAATTCTCAAGGATAACAAGGAAATGCGATTTGTTGCATTACATGTTTCCAATTGTTTAAACTGCTTGTGATACCATAAGGGTATTAATTATTTTTGGATTAAGACACACGTGAAAAATCCAGCCTATTTATAAAACAAGTCTCTGCTTCTTAAAACATTCACTCAGTCCCCAGGTGGGTTCTGAGCTCAGAAGCAGGCATCCTGGTTTTAATGCCCAAATCGAATGTATGTTCTTCGGAAATCTTATGGACACTTTCATCTGCAGAACGCTGTTTTCTTTATTCCAGTTTTCTAAAATATAGGTGTGATTCTTTAACCCTCAAACCCATTATGTTTTTTTTCATGCTTTAAGTTCTGGGATACATGTGCAGAACCTGCAGGTTTGTTACATAGGTATACATGTGCCATGGTGGTTTGCTGCACCCATCGACCCATCATCTAAGTTTTAAGCCCCGCATGCTTTGTCCTAATTAGGTATTTGTCCTAATGCTCTCCCTCCCCTTGCCCCCAACCCCCCAAGAGGCCCCAGTGTGTGATGTTCCCCTCCCTGTGTCCATGTATTCTCATGGACATGAACATGGATAAAGCTGGAGGCCATCCTTCTTAGCAAACTAACACAGGAACAGAAAACTAAACACCACATGTTCTCACTCGTAAGTGGGAGTTGAACAATGAAATCAAATCCATTAACTTTACAAAACATTTTCAAACCACAAAGTACTTAATGAGCTAATCAAATACAATCACTGAGACCATTTGCTCCAAAGTCGTGGGGTTCTTTGGTCCAAACAGATGGTTGAGGCAGGGGTCTCTCTACTCAGGATGTGAGCCACCCTGTGCACCTCTCTTTGACATGGTCCCCTTTATACCTGGAGGAGGTTACCGTGAGCTCCATAGGGAGACAACACACACTGTTTCTCAAACTGGGGTTCATTTTGGATCCCCAAAGAGTTCCAGGTCAGGGTTTATAAATTATGTGGGAACTGTATTAATGAAATGAAAGCACAGAGTTCCAACCCAAAGTAAATTCATTATGAGCATATTCTGGCTCTTTTGCCTAGGCTTTAGGCCCTGGTATACACTCGGGCAATTTTATTGCCCATGTTGACGTTTGCAATTAGATTTGCATTGGCATCTAGCACTTAGTACAGTGGTGTTTTTTCTTGTTGGAGAAATAAACTGGCATCATTAAAACAGGCAGCCTCTCCTTGTGGACTCCCAGAGGACCCTGGGCTCCTTTGCACCTCCACACTGCTCCACCCAGCGTGGCTCCTTCTGCCTGGCCCCTCCCTGACAGTGAGGCCCTGAAGGTAGGGTGTGGTCTCCTCTTGAGACCTTCAGAGCTTCTTTCAGCTTCCCCACAGCAGAGTTGACGCTGGGCCTATTAATATCCCCATGCCAAGTGCCCTGCTGTGACTCCGGGTTCCACAGGCAGAACTGACAGATGACACCTCAGTGTCACTTCTCTTTGCCAGAGAGAACTATGCATGGGCTTTACTTCTGTGGCTAACCAGGAATAGAAACTGAAATAATTCCTATAGAAAGTGAATGCACAAACACCATGAGATGTGCTCCATTTCTGGGGCATTCCAGCTTCTCAAGGTCTCCGAATCAAGGCAAGAAGATGTTGTATACTCTTTGATCTGGGTCAGATCTTGAAGTAAGACTCCTTGGAGAAAGACCTGCAAGACTGACACTCCACAGCCCACAAGTCCTGCCTCCCCTTCCATTATCATAGCCCATGTGGGAGTTGCAGTTACTTCTTTTATTATTATTATTATACTTTAAGTTCTAGGGTACATGTGCACAACATGCAGGTTTGTTACATATGTATCCATGTGCCAGGTTGGTTTGCTGCATCCATCAACTCGTCATTTACATTAGGTATTTCTCCTAATACTGTCCCACCACCAGCCCTCCCACCCCCTGACGGGCCCCAGTATGTGATGTTCCCCACCCTGTGTCCATGTGTTCTCACTGTTCAACTACCACCTATGAGTGAGAACATGCAGTGTTTGATTTTCTGTCCTTGTGATAGTTTGCTGAGAATAATGGTTTCCAGCTTCATCCATGTCCCTGCAAAGGACATGAACTCATCCTTTTTATGTCTGCATAGTATTCCATGGTGTATATGTACCATAGTTTCTTAATCCAGTCTATCATTGATGGACATCTGTCCTATTCAACATAGTGTTGGAAGTTCTGTCCAGGGCAATCAGACAAGAGAAAGGGAGTTGGGGATACTTCTAAGGGGGGTTGTGGCAAAGCTGGGTAAGAACCTGTTCCATAGAAAGCTGTGTAGATGCCTCCAGGACATATTTTTCCCTGTGTTCCCATAGCACCTTTTGCTCTATGCTCTCTGATTCCTAGGATCTGGAATGTGACTGGCACATAGTAAAGCCTCATAAATAGTTGCAGATACGGTAGTAAACTCTACCCTGTACAATTGCAAGAGCCTGGACTTTACTTCTTCACTGCCTATTAATAAGACCTGAGAGAGAAATGGATGCTTGACATGATTAGAAACCTTTTCCATGATCAAATTGTTAAAATCTTTGGATGTGGTAGGTTTTTGTTAAACATTCAGCTAAAAATTGACTCAGAAATAACTCTAAGTATATAGAGGATTATTTACAAGCAGTGCCAGTTCCTAAAAGTCTATTTAAGATGCGTCTGGAACAGCAAGGAGAATGAACATGTGATTATTTGGTGCTTTCCGTAAGAATGAGAAAAATCGGTGTGTTCAGTGACAAGCTGCCAGTGAGTAGTGCTGGCCAGATGGAAACGCGAATAGAATGACCCTCCCTTCTGCCTCCCTTCTGCCTCCCTGCCTGTTAAAATACCTGGGACATTTAGACAATGTCCATACCTGGGCTTTTCCCTAGAACAACTGAATAAAACTTTCTGGGACGTTATATTTTTTAAGGTTTCCAGGTAATTCCAAAGCATAAGCAGGTACGAGATTCTATGATTACATCAGTGGTTATTAGCAGATACTTACCTCAAGATGCTTACCTAAGCATCTTTCATTTCTAACTAAATCCAGTGCCACTTTAAGGTACGTAAAGTGATATAAGGCATTTAATTACTCTTCAAGTTCAGACTCATATTAATCACTATTTCCCCCATGTCTTAGATATGGTATTTTTTCATGTAATCCTCATAAGAGCCCTAAAGGTAGCTGTTGTGTTACCCCCATTTTACAGATAAGCACACGGAGGCTCAGAATGGTTAAACAGTTGTCTCAAAGCATAACTTAGAGAAACAAACTCACCTGTCCAAACCCAAAGGATGGACTCAGAGATCCGGAGAACAGCAAAAGTGAGACTTTTAATGGTGGTCTTACAAGATCCAGTGTCTGGCATGCACTCACTCCCAGAACAGTTTCAACAAGCCATTTATCCCATAATGTGCAGGTCCCTCCCCCAGTTCCTCATAGGCTGAGTGCTATGGGGTCACAATCTTCCCTGACGTTGCCTATGGATTGTTAGGCAGGGGCTTTAGGTGGTTTTTTTAGGGTTGTCTTGCTGCATTTTGTCGCAGCCCACAATGCATTGCAATCTTAGTTAGCTCAGCTGCTCTTTAAGTATTTGGCTTATGACCTAAGTAGCTGGGTAGGCTAATAAGAACAGACAGAGCAAGCTATTTTGCATACTAGTAAACCTTTATCTTAGACTAAACTTCTTTGGTTCGGGTGAGGGCAAGTAAGGTGGGGGGAAGCTGTTTCTTCTGTAGTTTGCTGACCTAAGCCGATTCAAGGCACTGTGTCTTGGAAATGGACCACGGTATACATTATTTCCTTTATAACTAAAACATGTTTGATTTTGTATGAAATGAGGATCATAATACAGACCCGATGAGGTTACTGAGGTCGGGAGATGGAGGATATATAACAGGTGATCTGTATTCACTCCCTTGTCTTTGAAAACGCACACATGAGGAAGGGAAGGGGCTTGTATTCTCTACAATATATTACCTTCAAAAAGCCAGTGGACATAAGACTCTTTCTGACTGACTCACCACATCCTTTGCACAATGGCTAAGATCAGGTCAGACCGTGGTGCTTTCAATGTGTCAGCCATTCTGAGTAGAGCACAGCTGTTTACCCTGTACAATGCCATCCCTTTTGTCTTGCTGATGATACTTTGTGGCTAACTCAGTCTCTGGTGAGGGTGGCTAAAACCTCAAATTCTGCCTTTTTTTTTTTTTTTTTTTGAGATGGAGTTTCACTCTTGCTGCCCAGGTTGGAGTGCAGTGGTGCAATCTTGGCTCACTGCAGCCTCCGCCTCCCTGGCTCAGGCAATTCTCCTGCCTCTGCCTCCCGAGTAGCTGGGATTATAGGCTCCCACCATCACACCCGGCTCAGTTTTTGTATTTTTAGTAGAGACAGGTTTCACCATGTTGGCCAGGCTGGCCTCGAACTCCTGGCCTCAGATGATCTACTGTCCGCAGCCTCCCAAAGTGCTGGGATTACAAGCGTGAGCCACTGCATCCGGCCTCAAATTCTGCTTTTTAAAATGTCAGAAGAGTTTGGGCTTTCTCTGTAACATTTTCAAACTCTTCTTATATAATAAAGTGCTTGCATCTCTCAAAAGCTACTACTAGAATATTTTTAACTTTTATTCAAATTATAAAATACAAGTCTAATAAGCACTGATATTACTGATCAAATAATATACATATAAGGCAAAAATTAAGGATTCCTCCCTGATCCCTCCCGTTTCCATCCCTGCTATCCTATGTGTTAGCAATTTGGCAGAATCCCCTGCAATTTGGCTCTGCGCTGAGTTCTATTGGAGAAGACAATAAACTATAAGAAATGTAATGACATACTCTTAACTTTTGAAACCATTTTTGTCACCAAATATTGATGGATTGTAATTTTTTTAATGAAACTATTTCCATTTCTCTGAGCTGAAAAAGACCTATTTGGCCTAAGCTGCTCGTTTTTCAGGTGAAGAAACGAAAGCCCAGAAAGCTCCATTGCCTTACTCAAAGCTGCCCGGTGCATGGCAGGGCTGGGGCTGGAGAGCAGCTTCCCTGGCCACCTTGCCAGACCTCTGATTTGAGGCAATAAGCCTTGCAGGGAACTGTCCTGCATCTGTGGTCCCCTTCCTCTGTACACAAGAACTGGCCAAGATCCAGGCACACAGGGAGCCGTCCATAAAGATTGGTTTATTTTGTCCCATTTCAATGCTACTTAATGCATTCAGAAGAATGAAGTAGCTGTATAAGCAGCTATCATTAAGAGGTAGATACTTTTAAGGGATGGGGGATGGATTTGTCCTGGATGACTGTAATCAAGAAATTTAATCTCTGTAAGTATTAATATTCAAAAATTGGCAACAATATCCCCACATACCCAAATATAACATGACGTGCTAAAGCACCTTGCAAACTCTGCTTTGTTATACAAGTAATTGCATATTCGTATTTCATAACATTTCATAGTTTATAAGACATTTTCATATGCATCAGTTTATTTCACACTTAAGACATGATGTAAAAGAAAGATATTGATACTACTATTTATAAATGAGGAGGGACCAAACGTTCCTTCAAGGCCACACAGCTAGTTGATGACAGCACTGGAACTGAACAGAGGTCTCTCAACTTCCAGTCCAGGACCCTTCCAGTATTTGACATGCATTCTTTGCATGACACTGATGAATGTTCAAGTCCTCTTTCCCACCGCCATGATGGAAATGACTTCCAAGTGAGGCTAGGCACTCTACACACTGCCATAGTTGGCCATCAGTGAATGAAAGGCTAACAGCTGCCTCTCCTTTCCCTGCTGTCAATATTGACCTACAACATAAGACGAGGGGATGAGGCAAGGGGGTGAGGACAGAGGAAATACACAGGATATCAGAAGACATAGAGCTTAGTTGAAGTTCTTTACTATGGGTTGCCAGTATAGGTTGAAGATCACACAGTTTAATTTCAAATCCCATCCCTTAGCGTGCATGATCCTTGATCATCTCAATCCAAGGGACCTTCCCTCATTATTTTTCATGTACTACCAACATCCCAGCTACCGACCCTTTTAGTTTCACCAAAGTGTGCAAAGCCACTCTGGCACGATCTGCATTGTAACATCTTCACACCTTTGCACATGATGCTCCATTTGCTTGGAACACCTTCCTTAATTTTGAGCCCAAAAGACCCAGACTTACCTGGCAAGACAAAGCTCAAATATTGTCTCCTCTATGAAGATTACTCTGGCTGGCTCTCCAAGACAGAGTTAGGATTTGTTATGTTTTGTTTTACAATTAACTGTTTTTTGCAAAACATTTTAATAACAGGAGGGATGTCACGGAGAGATGCAGAAACCGTACTATACTTAGTTTTAGAAGTGGCTTAAGGGCAGGGACTGTGTCTCACTGGGCACAATATTTACACAAAGTAAATTTTCAGTAAATGGTAGTTTCCCAGATGGATGAATGAATGAATGGATAGATGGATGACAGAATATGCTAAAAATGCCTAAGGCTCAGTGGGGTGCCATATGCTGACAGGTTAGGAAATGGAAATTTCTGGGTCTCGGGACCTTGGCTCTTATTGCAGATGGGTATTCTTAATCACATAATTAAATCTTTCTGGGTCTCATTCTCTAACTGTGAAACCCACTTTCTACCCTACTCCCCTCATCTGGGAGCCCAGGGAAGCTGATGGATATTAAACCATATTAATAGCTCCTCGCCCTTGGCTTCCTGTTGAGTTTGGCCAATGGGAAATGGCATCAGGAGATCCAGGGCAAAAGAAGCGTGAGATGGGATTTTCATTCCACCCACAACAGCTCCCTCCCTGCAGGTCCCACAACTGAAAGCCACAGCTCCTCTTCCCGCAACCCAGAAAGAGAGCCCTGTCTCTGTGTCCCAGTGCCTACCTGGTCCCCAAACCCCTCCAAGCCCAGGCATGTGACAGCGCCCTTTTATTACCACTCCCAGATACTTCACTGTCTTCTGTGGATTCCTTCTACCCTGCCAACACCTTTTAAATGGTCTCTTTATTAAGCTGTTCTCAAATTACCCAATTTGAGAGTGCCATCTGTTTCTTGCTGGAACCTCAGCTGATATCCTTTACACCTCTCAGGGCCTTTGAGTAGATTACATGAGATCATTGATACGAAGCCCTTACTGAATACTCCCAGGGTCTCTACTGCTAATTTATATGGTAAATAACATTAAAAATCTTTCCTATGTGGGTGAATAGAAGGCTCAAATAAAATGCTGCATTCTACGTAAAGTGATGTAGAACTGTAACTTTCAATAAATATTTTATGGTAAAGCCACACTTGGAAACAAAAAGCACCCCTTCTGCACGCTCTGGCTCGGAGCAGAGCCAGCCGAGCCTGGCTGACGTGCCCTCGGTGCCCAGGGGAAGCACACAATTGCACGCCAGGGAAAAGCAGGCTCAGTTTATGTTTGCTCAACTCCCGGGGGCAGATGGGATGAAAGCTGACAGAAAGAGGACAGCCTGTCAGAGAAAGAAATCCCCTCCCCAACTGCGTTCCAGAAATAAGCCAATTCTTGACCTGGATTGATTCTTTCTGCCATTTCCTCTAAACCAGCACCAGTATCCGATTTTAACAAAAAGCAACAGTGGCTTGTTCTCCAGAATTAAAACATGATGTGGAAGTTCCAGTAACGAGTTTGCTTTTGTTTCCACAGGCTGAATTGAAGATCCCTCTTATCTGCCGGGTGCCAAGAACTATGAACAGGCAGTAAGTACCATGGGATCACTGTGAGTCCCGATTCCCTTTTCGTAGTGGGGACAGGAGGCGTTTTCTGGAAGATGAACTAAGAAATGATGCCAGTGTGGCCACCCGTGGAAAGGGGATTTCCTGAGAGGCCATGGCTGGGGCTGTGCGCTTTGGTGTTCGGAAACCTCCTCTTTCCAGTAGCAGCATTTTCTCATGGACAGAGCACTTGCTCTCACCCAGCACGGGTGTGTGGTGGGGCAGGGACAAGATATCCCAGCACCATGATGCTAGAAGGGCACCCAGTCAGTTTCCACCCATAGGTGTGAAGGAATAAGTAAAAGGGCAGTGGTTTGTGCCCTTTTTCCCACAGGAGAAAGCCTGGAGTCCAACTTTCTCTTTGCGGACACCCAGAGTAAGTGGTGTGGTCAGTCTGAGACACCGAAATTTGTGCCTGATAGGAAAAAAAAAAAAAAAACCACCCCTAAGTCTAAAAATTTAAGTAAAAAAAAAAAAAAAAAAAAAACAACCCTGAATGTTAAAAAAAAAAAAAAAAAAAAAAAAAAAAAAAACAAAAAAGCAGGACTCAAACGTTTCAGAAATATTTACAGTGAAAGAAAAACCTTGAAATTGGCAAAGTTTGGTGGACCAGTTTTAAAATTAATCTCCTTGTCTATGTATTTGCTTTATTTTGCCAGTCAGAAAGGTAGTTTTGTTATTCCTCTTTGGTGTGAAAAGCAGTGATTGTATTAGAAAGAGCAGGAGTTTCAGAGTCAGGCAGACCAGACCTACTTTAAATCCCTTGCCCTGTCATTTTACATCTGTATGATACTGGAGAATGATGAGATCCTTACCCTCTGGATACGCAAGAAGTTCCTTAACCCTCTGAAAAGCAGAACTGACTCAGGGAGGAGGACTGCCTGGTTTCTGGGTGGATGTCCTGATCCTAGAGGGAGGCTAGGGGACAGCAATGGCTGTACCTCGCAGGTGGGCACTGGCTGGAGGGCTCTGGTCCAAGAGACAGAGACAGCAGCAGATGCTGTGACAGCCCTGGTAATCTCAGCTACCCATGGATGCCCACAGGTGTCCAGGTGGAGTGACCTGACTCACAGCCAAGCCCATGGGATGGGAAGGCTGGAGCTTCTGCTCTTCCTCTTGCCATGAAAAGCACAGCAGGAGCTCCCTGGCACGTAGTCCACAGATGGGCTCCTCACCTGAGTGAGAATTAAGCTCATCAAGCATCCCTTCTTGCCAGGAGTTGTGACCTCGTTTTCCTCCTCGATCTTTGCAGCAGGACTGAGTGGCAGGTATTACTAGCTTCCTGGAAGATTAGCTGCTTCATCTAAATGACTTGTCTGAGAGGGCTCAGAGCATTGAGATGAAGGTGGAGCTGGAATTCAAGTCTGTCTGACTCCCAGTTCAGTGCTCCTTCCTTTATTCCCTCGGCTGTGGGAAATGTGAGCTGGTTAACCTGTGGTTGCACCACAAAGGGGATGAACTCTCAGACCCAAATGAGCACTGGGGATAAACGTGGCAAACGGCAGTTTCACTGTAGGATAGACGAATTGGAGGTTTGTGCTGATGGCATAAACAGCACAGCAGGTGTATTAGTGTCCTGGGCTGTCTAACAAATTACCACCACCTGCATGGCTTAAAACACTGGGAATCTAGTCACTGAGAGTTCTGGGAGCCAGAAATTCAAAATTAAGGGGTCAGCAGGGCCTTTCTTCCTCCAAAGTCTCAAGGGAAGAATTCTTCCTAGTCTCGTTCACCTCAGAGGCTCCTGACTTTCCTTGCCCGTGGCTGCGTCACTCCCCTCTCTGCCTCCATTTCACATGACCTTCTCCTCTCTGGCCATATTTTCTATTCTTCTCACCTCAAACCTCCCTCTGGCTGTCTGATGTGAAGATATTTGTCATTGGATTTAGGGGTCACCTGAATAGTCAGAATGATTTCTTATCAAGATCCTTAACTACATCTGCAAAGATGCTCTTCCCAAACAGGGTCACATTCACAAGCAATGGGGATGGGGATGTGGGTGTGTGGTAGGGCCACCATTCAGTCCACGGCAGCAGGCCTTTATCTTCACACTCGCTCTGCTCTTCCGGAGCAATGTGGGATGCCTCTGAAATGTCTGGCAATGTTTGCTATGAGCGTCTGCTTGGCTTTGTAGCTGAGATTTCCACCCCTTCAGTTTCTGCTTCTATGCCTTTTTTTTTTTTTTTGAGACAGAGTCTTGCTCTGTCACCAGGCTGGAGTGCAGTGGCACAATCTCAACTCACTGCAACCTCCGACTCCCTGGTTCAAGTGATTCTCCTACCTCAGCCTCCCGAGTAGCTGGGATTACAGGTGCCTACCACCATGCCTGGCTAATTTTTGTATTTTTAGTAGAGACAGGGTTTCTCCATGTTAGCCAGGATGGTCTCAATCTCCTGACCTCATGATCCGCCCGCCTCGGCCTCCTAGAGTGCTGGGATTACAGGCGTGAGCCACCGCGTCCTGCCCTATGTCTTTTAATGATTTCACCCTATGCCAAGGGCCTGTTCTGTAGGAGAGGTTTTCCCCTTTTATGAGGACTTTCAGTGGCTTTGTTTTTCAGCCAGGGAGTTGGTCTCTGTTGAAAATGGCTTCTCACCAAACTTTCCAAAGGGAAGCTGTGTGGTTGCAGCTTTACAGTCACGTTAGATTTGAAGCTGGCAATGCGTAGACCAGAGGACAGCCAAACCGTCGCCACTTCACAAACATTAGCTTCCTTCCATTAGGATGCGTCCACGTGGAGCCTACGCACTTGACTATCTGACACCTCAACATGAGGAACCTGCCCTGAAGAATAACTCTTCTTCTTTCCCAAAGCTCAGAGCATCCTTTTCCTCCCCTAGTCCCAATCTCTTCTTCACTCCTTCCTCTTGTGCACCCTCAAACCAGTCAATCCATATGGGATTGCTGCTGGCCTGTCCCAAAACGAAAAGTAAATATTAAAATTAGACCCCCACCCCCAACAGTGCTATTACACTTTAAAGAGAAATGCATACGCTGGCACCACACAAATGAAAGGTAAGATGCCCTAGGACACTCCATGTTTTATTCTCCACCTTCCGGTTTCCTGTCCAGGGTGTCCTGAGCTGGGAGATGCTGTTGATCTAAGTGCAGGCTGCACAGCAGCAGTGTCAGCATCACCAGGGAGCTTGCTAGAAATGCAGAATCCCAGCTGCTACAGCCCAGCCCAGGCATGCAGAGTGGAATCCATACTTTTCCAAGGTCCTCAGTTGATTCCTGGACACATTAAAGCCTGAAAAGTGCTGAACTAGAACAGGAGTTCCCAACACCGTTTCCTTCCCGGCACACTTGAGAACTTATCTACAGTAGTCACGAAAGCATGACTCAGAGAAGGCAGCCACGTGTCAGGCTGCGTGTGAGTGTAGTTTGGAAATGTGTGCCCCCCATCACCACGCACACGGAGGTTTTTCTTTTGCTGAGCCTTGTGGGGTAGTACTCACTTCCTCTGTCAAAATTATTAACCCAGTCGATTCAAGGTAGTAGATTTTAAACCTGAAGGAGCGTTAGAATCATCAGGGAGGCTTTAAACAAAAGCAATTTCAGGGTCCTTCCCCAAAGCAAAGAAACCAGAATAGCTGGACATCAGTCTTTTTTTTTTTTTTTTTAATGCTCAACTGAGTGTAATCTACAGCCACTTTTGTGGAATAATGTCTCACAATTCTAAAATCTGGAATTTCTTACAATTCTATAACTTGGAATCCTAAGCAGACTTTGTAACGACAACTAATTCCTTACCATCTGTCTTGGTCTTCTCAGGCTGCTATAACAAAATAGCTCAAACTGGGTAACTCAGAAACAACAGAAATTTATTTCTCACAGTTCTGGGAGCTGGGAAATCCAAGAACATGCGGCCAGCACATTTAGTGTCTGGTGAGAGTGCTTCCTGGTTCATCGATGGTCTGCTTGCTGTGTCTTCACATAGTAAAGGCAAGAAATGTGTCTGGGACTCTTTTATAAGAGTGCTAATCTCATTTCATGGGAGTTTTGCCCTCTTGGCCTAATCACCCCCCAAAGACCCCACCTTTTAATACTATTACCTTGGTGATTAGCTTTCAACATAAGAATTTAAGGGTTTCACAAACATTTAAATCATAGAAGCATCTCTCATTAAGCACTTTTATAATGAATAAATTAATAAGTATAGATGAATGGATGATATAGAAATATATATTATATATGTACATGTGCATGCACACGTGAACCTATCAGTATATATGTATGTATATGTATGCAGACACACAATACAAGCGTATGCACGCGTATTTGTATTTGATTGTATCAGTTCAGTCAAAAGCACTTATTTATTGAGTATATATTTCACACACCTCATTTATACAGATGAATAAGATCTAGCCCCTGTCCTCAAAGAGCATTTGCCATATGTAAAGAGAATTCTTTCAGTATTATATAGAGAGCGATGGGAAAACTCCACAAGCACTAAGAAGGGATGCTGATGTCATGATTCTAAATTGCTTCCGAAATTAGCAGGTTATTTTTCATCGACTTTCCCTGCAACAAAACTTGCAGCTTCCCCAGCAATCCATTAAACTGCAGAAAGCCTCATTCCTTGGTGCTATTAGAGAAGAGCAGACAGACCCACCAGCGGCCCCATTACACCGCTGGGGCTAGATAAGGGCATCTTGGGGTTCGGTTTCCAGTACCTCTTCATCATTCTGGACAGGACTGATAAGAACCTTGACGCTGTGGTTCTGAGTGCTTTGGAAGAGACAAAGTCACCTGAGTGATTGCTTCTGGGCTCTTTCCAGTAAGCCAGTGCCCTGCACTGGCCACCCAGGCTCTTTCGGGAATTTGGGTGAAAGTCACTCTTGCACATCCCAGATTGGGGATAGATCAGAGAGCAAGGGTCTCCAGAGTGTCCACTTTGAAATAAAGCTTAAACAATTATTAAGCTTGTTTTGTTCATTGCTGAAATTATCCCCAGTATTGATGGAAATTTCAGAAAACATACAAAAGTACAAAGAAGAAAATGAAAATTATCAATTATCCTAGCACCCAGCACTAACTTGCTACAGTTGTCTTAGTTTATTTTTCTATATCTATGTGTAATATCTTAAAATTTTAGAAAATCTACTTTTAAAACTCATTGTTTTAAGTCATTCATTTAATAACCATGTTTCCTTTTCTGAGCATTGTCCTACACAATTAAATTTTCTTTAAAATCATGGTGTTTTGAAGCTATGACTTAAATAAGGTTTACCACCCCTTCTCCACAATTTCAAAGTCAAAAGGCTTTGAAATACTGAAAGGTCTTTGTAGCTAATTTGACAGCAAAACCTGATGTGCAATGAGGTAACGTATGTTCTTCATTTATCCCAATTAATCCAACTATCACATGTTTCACTACAGAAATATTAGCGTGTTTAATAACCAGAGGTTATTCCAGTCTTTACTGGGAATATTACATAGTGTACAGCACGTGCACTGTGTTCCTTTTCTAAAATCCACAATATTCTGAATTCCTGGCCCCAAGGGATTTAGATCAAGCATGGCAAACCTGTATTTTATTTGGCAGTTTATTTTATCTTGCCCTTGATGTTGGACATTTAAGTTGCTACCTATAGAGTTTTATGAGGCAGTTTTATCACCAAGATTAAACTTAACGCTATATACTCTAGCAGTATTAGAGCAGACGGTGTTGTGATGCTCCCCAGCAGACAACAATGTGTATGCTGCATACATTATGTACCTCTACCCTAATAGTCTAATATTATGTAGGAACATGAGTTCAAATTATCTAGTAATAACCTAGCACTCCTTTTCTTGCATAGGGAATATGTATTTCCTGTTCGCTTGTTTTGGAAAAAGTTTTGATGGTAAACAAAACAATAAAATAGATATTTAGAGATGGAGAGAGTCATAGAAGTATAGAATTCCACCTTCCACACATGGTTATAATTTCCTTAGCAATAGCTCTGTGAGACAGACTGAGAAGCTTCTCAAACACTCTTCTCGATGAAGAGCTGATTACCTTCTGAGCCTATGACTTAGGAAACAGCAACAAAATTCCTCTTTGTATTGACATCAACAAAGCCACCTTCAAGTCAATGTTAATCATTGATATTTTACATTTTACTAAGCAAAAACAGTGATATTTGCCTGCAATACTTTTCTCACCTGAATGCAGTGTCTAGTTATAAGAACGAAAGAGCAAAAAGGATACAAAAATTGTTTACCCTCCCTGACACACCAGGCACTGTGCTAGCCATTCTCCATGAGGATCTGTGTCATACTTTCTGACTGCTCAGCACTAAAACAGCTTTCCATATTGCCACATAAGAACAACTGTCCGAAATTCAGTTTCAGAAGTAAAACCGACATATTTCTGACTCCAAAATCCGTGATCTTACGTCATAAGACATAGTGATTAAGAATATCATGCTTGTGTATTTCTCATCACGGATACATCACCTGAGTGAATGACTGTTTTGCCCATTAGAGGCATATTTTGTCTTTGAAACCTTGCACAATAAAATATATTCAATTCCTAGGTGGGGATATATGTCAGCTTCTCTTGAGAGGGCTCAATGTCTGGCACACAGGAGCTGCCCAATAGATGATATTTCTTTCCGTGTGTATGAATGATGAAACTCCATGTAAACCCCAGATCATTATTTTCCTTCATGACATGTGTGAACAACCCCTGCTTTCGACCTCCAGGGGCACCTTCATTTTGATTTGCAGGAATAAATAAGTGTAAATCCCAGTGAATCTAGAGAAAATGAGAACCAGCAATTTTGGCACCCTGAGATCAGAGTCCTACACCCAGCTGTGTAGTCAGTATGGCTGCCCTCCTAGTTACCCAGAAGTAATTATGAACCAACTCTCGGGCCAACTGGGTCTGCCCTCTGATGCTATCAAAGTCACATAGGTAGGATTCAGCTTCATGGTTGGCTGGTAATTAAAAAGCTGCAAGCTGTGAGGGAACATAGCTGAGATCCAGAGAGAGAGTTTGCCAGAGGTTGCAGACATGGCCAGTGATACTCTTGCAGGAGCAGCAGGTGTGGTTGGCTTTGAGACTCAATAAAGATGGTCGGTGATGAGGGAATAGAGGATGTTAAGACAGTCTTCTCTCTCTCTTACTGGCAAGATTACCAGTTGCTGATAGAACTAGTTGACTTAACTAGCTTATCACTGCTTGGGAAAATTCCAGCTGAACAAGGTCTCCTGCTGACTGTCCATAAGATTAGAGTTTTCATCATTACAGTCTTTGAAAATGTCACAAAGAACAATAAAGGTTCTGATGTATTTAATGTAGGAGTTTGTTATCATATAAGTAATGTATATTCTTTGTAGAACATTTAAGATACAAAATATATACATAAAGAGAAACTACCATTTCTAATTGAACCATTGAAAAACGGTAAACAGTACTAGATGTTTCCTTTTAGGCTTTCCAATACAACTATCCATTCTACTTTGTTTTTAACTTGATGTATCATATGTATAATATTTCCCAACGTTATTAGAGTCATTTTATAGCTATGTAATCTTTCAATACCTTAGGTATCCCATATTTTATGTTCTTCCACTGCAAGAAAACAAGACAACTCGTGAACTAATTTGACAAATTCAATTAACATAATCATGCCCAAATATTAAGAGCCTGTGTTTTATTACATGGAAATAAGGAAAAACAATCATCCTAGGAAATATTGTGAGCTAAGCCAGTGTTTGGAGAATCTGACCCATGATGACAGTTTATAACAGAATAGTATTTGATTATAAAAACATACAGAGAAGTCGGTAACAAGGTCCAGCATTTACGGTTGCTATTTTAGCCATGAAGTCCAAACCACTGGTCATTTGCATGTCTATAACTTACATTGGCCCAACATACCCCACAGATGAGACATAAGAAGGGAGAAAACTTGACTTTAGGAAAATTTTGTTAAATTCAAGTACACCTGACAGTAAAATTGTAAAATGATTGCCAACAGTTTTTAATTCATATGATTTGGGGCCAATATCAGGAAGTCCTAGAAAATGTATCCATTGGAAAGGAAAAAAAAAAAAAGGAATTCCTGGAGATCTAGATGCGTAAAATTTCAGAATTCCTGGTAAAGAGAGATCAGATCGCAAATAAGAGGAAAGGAGTACTTATCATAAGCCAGATATCAGTTGCCTCCAGCTTGGTTCTTCATTCCTGACTTCCATTCTTCTCTATATTTTTTATGGGGGTGGGGAGGATTTTTTCTGAGAGAGGTTAGAAAGGATTCTGTTGAGGCAATCCGTGAAAGGAGATGATAAAGTCAAATATTTATCTGTCTCCCCTGGTGAGGAGAACAAATACTTCAATAGAAGTATAGCTCTGCAATAATCCGACAGAAATATTGGTTGGCCATGTGCCGATGGAGCTGTGACGTTTTAGGAACTTAGCCTCCCTGAGTCTCATTTTCTTTATTAAATGAAATAGTAATAGTAACTATCTCAAAGAGTTGTTGAGAAAGTTAAGTGACTTAATGTATACAATATGTGTAGCACCGTGTCTGGCACACAGGGAGCACGCCACAGGCGCTGTAGCCAGTTGAATCAGGTTGCTGCAAAAGTAATCACACTTTTAGCAATTACTGTTTTTTGTGTTTCTTTTTTTTTTTGGAGACGGAGTTTCACTCTTGTTGCCCAGGCTGGAGTACAGTAGCACGATCTCAGCTCATTGCAACCTCCACCTCCCGGGTTCAAGAGAGTCTCCTGCCTCAGCCTCCCAAGCAGCTGGGATTACAGGTGCCTACCACCATGCCCAGCTCATTTTTTGTATTTTTTGTAGAGACGGGGTTTCACCATGTTGGCCGGGCTGGTCTCAAACTCCTGATCTCAGGTAATCCACCCGCCTCACCTCCCAAATTGGCAGTAACTTTTAATAGCAAAAACGGTGATTACTTTTGCACCAACCTAATACTTTCCAAAGATGGCTACAGCCACGTATCCCACCCCACATGCTTTTCTGCAGTGTATCCTGACACTTCCCATTCAAGGGTGAATCTGTTTCTCCACCTCCCTTAATTTGCATGGCCCTACAGCAGTTTTGACCAATGGAGTGTGACAGAAGGGACACTGTGTCAGCTGTGTGCATAGTCTTTAACTGTCTGGCCAGCTCGGCTTCCTGCCTTTAGAAGCCACCTTCCACCAAAGTCATATGCTATGACCGCTCTACTGTGAAGACACCCAAGCCTTGTGCAGAAGCCCTGGGGAGACACCCTGTGGAGAGATAGGGAGGCTGGGGGCATCACGCACCTGCCTTGAAACCAAGGATCCAGTCTGGGCATTCAGTTCAGTTCAGTGCTGAAATCACCATCCAAATGAAACAGCACCAGAGACCCCTAGAGGAAACCACCCAGCTGAGAACCAGGAGAGAGAAAAACAAATCGTCATTTTAAGCTGCTGTTTTGGAGTGGTGTGTTAGGCAACAACAGATGACTGGAACGGATATTGTCGGCTGGTTATATCATCATCACAATCATTGCTTTATGCAAGGGCCTTTGCTGTTAGATATCCAGGGTACAATTTAAAGATTCATATGACTTGATATTCCATCATGAAGAACATTCATTGTAAGTGAGAACAATAATACATCAGCGAGTGACAGTGGGTGAGCAGGATGCTAATAAGAGGTTCTCTGTTCTGAGTGTGTGTAAAGTGCTAAGAGGACACAGAGGAGTGAGTGGTTATTCTACTTGGAGCAAATATTGGGACGGGGTGTGGTGGCATTAGAGGAGACATCCTCACAGAGGCAGTGATGTGAGCTGACCTTGAGGAACAATGGGATGTTGCGAAGCAGCAAATGGAGAAGACAGGGGGGATAGATTTTCTCAAGTAATTACAGCAGCTGGAGAACTTCTACCCAGATTTAATGTAAAGAGTAACACTAAGACTGATAATTTGACTTATGTTGCTCAAAAGCTGATTCTAAGTAATTGGAGAGATAATTCGACTACTTAGGATAGATGGTGGAATTTGATTTTTCATATCTCTCGATTGGCAGGGAAAAGAAGAAGCTGCAGCAAAATCAGAAGGAGAATAAAGGCCTGAATCTGGCTGACAATTTTTAAAATCCTGTGTTGGCGGGCTGGATTCTGCTGCCCTGAAATGCCTCCTTTTGGGTAGGCTGCAATTAGAGGCATTTGTGCTGCCATTTGTTCCCATTGTTGTTTGTTTGAACAAAAATTCTGTGAATAACGAAAATTCTACATCCAGTTCATCTTCTGTAGGTTTTTCTAAGAACTCTATCTGCAAAGATGCGAGGAGTTTTATGATGAAGAAACATGAAGTGTTTCTCTACCATCTTTGTCAAGGTTTCATTTTCTCTTTTAATTTTTTCATTTGCTTTAAATATTGATTAGATACAAAGGAATAGTTATAAAATATGCATACAGTATAAAGAACAATAAAACATATTAGATATGTGTATGCATTCTCAGTTTTTATAAATTACCATTAATTTTGATGTTTTCATTCCTCCTTTCATGTTCACAACTCCACACCCCCAACAAGCAAAAACTATCCTGAAGTGTGGGTTAATCATCCACTTACTTTTATCTTTAGTTTATATCATTACAAATACTTTGGTTTTGCTGGTTTTTGAGATTCCTGCCAAAAGAATCATGTTACAGATTTTATCTTGCATCCAGACTGCCTAGTTTTGACAACTGGTTCTACCAGTTATGAGCTATGAGATCTTGAGAAAGTTAAGAAGCCTCATTGTACCTGTTTTCTCATCTGCAAAATTAAAATAATAATGGTGTGTACTTTGTAGTATTCTTGTGATAATTAAATGAGCTAATTTGTATAAGACATTTAAAACAGCGTCTGGAACATAATGTGAGCTATGTAAATCTTAGTTCTGATTGTTCTATAGTCTGTTTTATGACTGCCCCAACGTACATTCCAAAGATAATCCATGCTATTGTGGATAGCCATATTTCTTTCCATTTCATGGACATATATTTTATGTGCATATAATACCATTTATTTATACACTCTCCAGTCAATAGACACTTGAGTTGTTTCCTAAATATTGCTTATACCACTGCTGTTAAGAACATTCCAGTTTACGTGTACTAAAGCATAGATTCAGGAGTATCCGTACAGAAGGTATATTCCTAGGATTGAAATTTCTGAGGGTCAGAGTATGTATACCTTTGATTTTACTTAGGTCACAATGACCAAAGCAGCCAGGTCATTTTATGCTCTCTACCCACAAGTGTGCGTAAGTGACCCAGTTTCTTCATGACTTTGGAGAAAGTCATGCCAGTCGTTCCATACTGGGAGTTTTAATTTTTACCAAACCAGTGGGTGGTTTTCTGTGTTTTTTGACTATAGTGTAGCTTTAATCTGTATTTTGTTGACTATGGTGTAGCTAAGGATCCTTTCAGATATTTATTAGCCATTAAGCTTTTCTCGTCTGCACACAGTGCTTGTCAAATCTTTTGCCAGGCAAAATATATATATATATATATTTTTTTTGGTCAAGCATTTGTCATTTTCATATTGATTTGTATGCATTATTTATTTATTCTGTACACTTTTCTCAGTTTGCGACTTGAGTTGTTATTCTCTTTTGATATTTCCTTTTGGTGACCATAATTTCAGGTCAATGAGTCATAGCGAACTTTTCCTTATGATTCATTCATTTTGTGTATTGTTTAAAGAAACTTAACATGAGATCATAGCTTCCTACCTTGAATTCCAGACATCATAAAATCTGCCTTTCACTTTTAAATCTTTAATCAGCCTCTAGTTGATTAATTTGTGTACGGTGTGGAGGGATTTGGGGATTCCTTCCTTCCTTCCCCTTCCCCTTCCTTCCCCTCCCTCCCTCCTTCCTTCCTTCCTTCCTTCCTTCCTTCCTTCCTTCCTTCCTCCTTGCATGGATAAACAATTTACTCGGCACTGTGTATTTAAAATGCTATAGGCCGGGAGCAGTGGTTTACGCCTGTAATCCCAACACTTTGGGAGGCCGAGGCGGGCAGATCACAAGGTCAGGAGATTGAGACCCTCCTGGCTAACACGGTGAAACCCCGTCTCTACTAAAAATACAAAAAACTAGCCGGGCGTGGTGGCGGGCGCCTGGAGGCTGAGGCAGGAGAATGGCGTGAACCCGGGAGGCGGAGCTTTCAGTGAGCCGAGATCCGGCCACTGCACTCCAGCCTGGGTGACAGAGCGAGACTCCGTCTCAAAAAAAAAAAAAAAAAAAACTATCCCTCCTCCACTCATCTGCAATGCCAGCTCTGTCATAAACCAAGTTTTATTATACAAGTGGATCTTTTCTAGGTTTTCTTTGCCATGATTAATGTATCTACCCCATGCCAATGCACATGTCCTAATTAGCATAACTTTATTGTAGCTCATGGTGTCTTGAAATTTGTATTCCCCCGCTAGCACTTCAGCAGGAGATTGGCTCTTGAATGTCTGCTCTTTCATGTAAATATAGGACACACACACACACACACACACACACACACACACACACACACTCTCTCTCTCTCTCTCTCTCTGTCTCTCTCTCTCTCTCCCCCCCCCTCCTTTTTGGGGGTTTTGGGCTGGAATTACTTTGAAGTCTACAGATGACTTAGAAGATAAATGACAGCTTTATGACGTTGAGTTCTCTAGTTCATGAACATGTTATATATCTCCAGAGAGACCAAGAGACAGAGAGAACTTCTTCAACGTAATTCCACAATGTTTCATAATTTTCTTTCCAAAAGACTAGACCTTAACATATTTTGAGAAATCTTTTTTAGACATTTGACTTATTTTAATGATATTGTAAATGCTAAGATACCAACATTTCATATTTTCATGTCTGTTGCTGGTATATATTTTTGATGTGATGCAGACAGCAGGCTTCCTAAAAGTTTTATCCATTCGAATAATCTGTTTATTCTTTCATGTTTGTTATATAGATAATTATATCATCCATAAATAATTAAATTTTATTTTTTCCTCTCCATTTCCTTTACATTTTTTTTTCTTGCCTGACTACACTGGTTAGGCTAGATTAAAGTGGTGATAGCAGGCACCTGCGTTCTAAATCTTGAGGGAAATGCTCTAATGTTTCACCACAAAGTACAAGGCTTGTTTTCAGATTTAGGTAGGCTTTGAATATCAGGTTAAAGACTCTAGGTTGCTGAGAGACTTCATATATATATAAAATCAGTAAATATTTATCAATATATTTAATCAATATTTTCCCTATTTATTAAATGACTTTTTTTCCTTCTGCTTTTGTTAATGTAATGATTTATATTAATGGGTTTGCTAATGTTAAACTAAACTTGATTTTCTGAGATAAATTCAACTTGGTCATGACATGTTATTTGTTAACACATCGGTGCAGTGTTTCATTAATGAGTATTAATGAGAATGGCCTGTAATTTTCTTTCTTTCACTCTCCTTGCTGGTTAGCATCACATTTGTGCTGGCCTCATCAAATGAGTTGCAGTTTCTATTGTCTAATTTTCTATTCTGGACAAGAGACTACGTAATGGGGAATACACTGGACCTGTATCAGCAAACTGGTCTTGGATTGGTATCCTTGAGGGAAGGTTTTCAGCTATTGGTTAAATATTGTTGATGGTTATAGAAAGATATTCAGTTTTACTATTCCTTCATGAGTAATTTTTGTTGCTAGATATTTTTCTACATGTGTGTTTGTTCACTAATATTCTGTTACCATTTTAAATTCTGTTGTGCCTATAATGATGTGCCCTTTATCAGTTCTTACTTGGTCTGTTGGTGTCTCCCCTTTTGTTCCTGATTAAGCTTGCCAAAGGTTAATACATTTCAGTAGTCCTCTGTGTTTTCATTTCATTTTTGATATGAGTAACTTCTTTTTATGATTTCCTTCTGTCTGTGTTCTTGGCAATATGAGTTTGTTATTTCACTCATTGCCAAATTAGGTGCTTCATTAATTAAATGTTAGCCCTCCTGTTCTACTATAAATATTTCAGTTATATATTTCTATATTACTGTTCATTTTAAATATTAAATTCCCATTATTATTTATTCTTTGAATTATAATTTGCTGATCTATAAATAAATTCTGGAGTTTTTTACTACCTTGTCACTGATTTCTAACTTAATCATATGGTGGTTGTAAAAAAATGGTCTATAAGCTATTATTTTGTAAGTTTTTCTGAGAATTTATTTTATGTTCTTTTTTTCATACTTTAAGTACTGGAGTACATGTACAGAATGTGCAGGTTTGTTACCTAGTTATACATGTGCCATTGTGGTTTGCTGCACCCATCAACCTATCATCTACATTAGGTATTTCTCCCAATGCTATCCCTCCCCTATCCTTCCACCTCCTGACAAGCCCCAGTGTGTGATGTTCCCCTCCCTGTGTCCACGTGTTCTCACTGTTCAACTCCCACTTATGAGTGAGAATGTGTGGTGTTTGGTTTTCTGTTCTTGTGATAGTTTGCTGAGAATGATGGTTTCCTGTGGCATCCTTGTCCCTGCAAAGGACATGAACTCATCCTTTTTTATGGCTGCATAGTATTCCATGGTATATATGTGCCATATTTTCTTTATCCAGTCTATCATTGATGGGTATTTGGGTTGGTTCCAAGTCTTTGCTATTTGTGAACAGTGCTGCAATAAACATATGTGTGCATGTGTCTTTATAGTAGAACGACATATGGGGCATTTTTTTTTTCAATATTCCATGTGTGCATGAAAAAAAAGGTAGATATCACCATAAGTGCATGCAGTGTTTTAGAAATATCAACAAGAATTTTATAAATTATTAAAAGATAAGGTGTTAAAAACATTTAAAGTAATTGTGAATTTGTCTTTTTCCTGATAGTTATTTGCAAATACATTGTATTGAAACAGGATTTTCAAACTATTATTTCCTCCTGGTGAACTAATTTTTATATTGTAATGTAGTGACCTGCTTGGGAAAAATGTTTTTCCCTGAAGAGCTTATTTTGTCTGCTATTAGTATAATAACTAAGCCAGCCTCTTTTAGTATTTTAACATATGTCCTTTTTTTTTCCTTTTTTTTTTAAACAGAGTCTTGCTCTGTGACCCAGGCTGGAGTGGAGTGGTACGATCTCCACTCACTGCAACCTCCACCTCCTGGGTTCAAGTGATTCTCTTGCCTCAGCCTCCTGAGTAGCTGGGATAACAGGTACTCACCACCATGCCAGGCTAATATTTGTATTTTTAGTAGAGACAGGGTTTCATCATGTTGGCCAGGCTGGTCTCAAACTCCTGACCTCAGGTGATCCACCCACCTCGGCCTCCCAAAGAGCTGGGATTACAGGCATGAGCCACTGCGCCTGGCCTCAAGTGTCTTTTAACTAGATAATTTTCTCCATTTATAGTTACTAAAATTACTGACATTTATCTCAAACTTTATTTTTTGCTTTCTATTTGACCCCCCGTTTTGCTTCTTTTTTTTTGATCTCCTGTTGTTTGTGTGTATATGTGTTTGTGTATTTTTCTGACTCCATTTTACTTCTATCAGTTTGTCATATGTTTATTATATATTCTATTGGTATTTTTGTGATTTCCCTAGATATTTTAATACACAAGTAAATTATCAACATCTATAGCTAAACAATGTATTTACTATCTTGTAGAGTAATAATGGAACTTTCAACACTTGAATTCTGATCACTCACAATTTATACGCTACTGCTGTCATGAATTTTAATTCTATGTTATTCGTTAATTTTTTTAAGGTTTTCATTATTAATGTTTCAAACAGTCAATACTTTTAAGTATTTACCCAAATATTTAGCATACTGTTTGTCTTTGGTCATATTTTATTTTATTTATTTTTTTAGAGCACATGCAACTTTATTCTAAATAAACTGGCAAAGGAAATCATAAATTCAGGCCCCAGTGTGTGATGTTCCCCTCCCTCTGTCCATGTGTTCCCACTGTTCAATTCCCACTTATGAGTGAGAACATGTGGAGTTAGCTTTTCTGTTCCTGTGTTAGTATGCTGTGAATGTTCATTTCCAGCATTATCCGTGCCCCTGCAAAGGACATTAACTCATCCTTTTTTATGGCTACATAGTATTCCGTGGTGTATATGCGCCATATTTTCTTTATCCAGTCTATCATTGATGGGCATTTGGGTTCGTTCCCAGTCTTTGCTATTGTGAATAGTGCTGCAGTAAACATACGTGTGCATGTGTCTTTATAGTGGAATGATTTATATACCTAGTCATGGGATTGCTGGGTCAAATGGTATTTCTGGTTCTAGAACCTTGAGGAATCACCACGCTGTCTTCCAAAATGGTTGAACTAATTTACATTCTCACCAACGGTGTAAAAGCATTCCTATTTCTCCACATCCTCTCCAGCATCTGTTCTTTCCTGACATTTTAGTGATTGCCATTCTAACTGGCTTGAGATGGTATCTCATTGTGATTTTGATTTGCATTTCTCCTAATGACCAGTGATGATGAGGTTTTTTTCATATGTTTGTTGGTCGCATAAATGTATTCTTTCGAGAAGTGTCTGTTCATATCCTTCGCCCACTTTTTGATGGAGTTGTTTGGTTTTTTTCTTGTAAATTTGTTTAAGTTCCTTGGAGATTCTGGATGTTAGCCCTTTGTCAGATGCATAGATTACAAATTTCATATCTCACACTTTCCACTGAGGATCATATTTTTCAGTATGAAGAACAAAATTTGGAATTTTTTTTAAATGAAAGCCTATAGTAAGAAAATACTTTTTAATGCTAAAAGAGTCTTTATTTTCTTAAAAATGATAACTTCATTAGTAGTTATTAGACATCTAATTTCAGATTGGTTGTTTTCTCTCAGACTCATAAACTTATTTTTTATGCCCTTTTGCAAACAGTAGGTATTAATGAAAAATAACTGCTTTGGAAGGTAATATTTATTTTCTCTCTAGATGCTTTTAAAACCTTCTGTATGTTTTTTGGTTTTCTGTAGTTTTACTATAATATGGATAGATGTGAATTTTTTCTTATTTCACCTGCCTTGGATACATTGGATATCCTGATTTTCTATTTTGTTGTTTTCATCATTTCTCAATACTCTGTCATTATCTCTTTGAATATTTTTCCCTCATTCTTTCCCATCTTTTTCTGAAACTTTGATTAGATGTACACTAGACCTTCACACTTTAGCCTTCATCTCCCAACCTTTCATTCAGAGTTTCTATTTCTTTGCTCTAGCCTGAATTCTGAATGATGTATTTTAAGGATTTACGTATCAGTTAATTAGTTAAATATCTTTATTTGTGTCTAAACTGTATTAAAACTATAATACAATCTTTTCACAAATTTACTTGTTCATTTTTATGTCTCATTCTTATTTTTTATAAGAAAGTTCTTTTTCTTTAGTTAAACATAATATGTACACTTTGTTCATGTGTTCACTAATGAATATATGACATATAACATTTGTCCACTAGTTTTAACGTCCAGACTGAACAGCTAACCCTGTTGTCTGTTGTTTCTTCTAGCTCTCACTTTGCTGCTGTTATCTGAAGAATTTTTTTATTTTGTCTACATGCTCATATTTCTTACAAATTAATCCGTGGGAATTCTTTGAGGCCTGGGTTGCAAGTGTGCTCCCCCAGAGAAAATTTGTATTTGTTTTGTCAGGTACCCAAAGGAACTATTAAAACAGGCCTTCCTTACATTACTCAGATTGAAGGTTTCTAGACAATCTAGGCTGAAATCCCATGCATATTTGTTAATTCTCAGGAGGAAATTTTGTCCCTTAAGTATTGATGTTTGAGAGTACAGAGGTAGGCTTATCTCTAGTTCTCCCTTACCCTGAGAGAGCAGCTCTTTAGAGGCCAGTTTTACACACAGGTGGGTCTCCTATTAGACTCCTTTTCTTTACTCTCCTGCTAGGTTATTCCACAGTGTAGAATATGTGAGCTTTGTGTCAAGTCTCCCATGTTCTGCCGGGCCATGAAAATCAAAGGCCATTTTCCTCTGTGTTGGCAAAGCAACTAAGGAGAAAGCAGATTTCAGTTCTTTGCTTCTCTTTCTAGGTTCTCATCTTTATCCACCTTCATTTAGATTTTGGGCTCTCTCTGAATAGTCCCTACTTTTGGCATCTATTAATTGAAAATTAGTTACTTAAAAAAAACTTTTCTGTTGAAGGTTAATCATGATATCTGTTTATTATGCTACAAGAAATAAACAATATCCTCCCTGTGGAATTCAATTTTTTATTTTAATAAAATTATAGTTAAAAATAGAAGGAAAGAGGATTTTACGTTTTTCATTCCATCATCGGTGCTCTTATTTTTACATAAAGAAAAGTAACACATCTGTTCTTTGCTTAATGTGATTCACTAACGTTTTACAAAGGCATATTCAATGAACATGAATTAAGCTCTACTGCATGCCAAACTTTGTGCTATTCCTATTCAAATACATTATCTCATTAGATTTAATCTTCAGAGATAAAGGATTCAAGGGCTACTCTATATATTAAGATGCAAAAACCAGATCTCCCTGGTTTGAGAGATGAAAGAGGGGAATGAGCACTGACCCTCTCATTGTCAGGGAAATGTGAAGTAGATAAGATTCATGAGATGATCGAGATACCTTTGAGAAGAATTTTGTTAGTACTGAGCTTCTGTGCTCTTTCAAGCTTTGGACATGAATGTCTAGAAGAATGGAACAAAGGGGAAACCATTGACTCAGAACCAGAAAGGCAGAGGCCTAATTTTTTCTCCACTACTCATAAGCTCTGTGAACCCAGGTAAAAACCTTTACTCTGTAAGCCTTGGATTTCTTTATTAGGAAAAGAAAAAAAGAAATATTGGAAAAAGAAAAAGAAAACTTCTACCAATTTTCTCCACCATCTTTCATATGCCCATGCTTGAAATGGCAGAACGTTTGATCATGAAGACAGATGACTCTGGCTGCTGTGACAAGAGATTATGTGAGAAGAGATTAAGCCTTGAAATCAAGCAGACCACAGTTGCAATCTTTTCTCTGCTAGATAAGAGTTACATGATATAGTGTATGCAAAGCACATGAGAAATGTGTGGCATTGCGTGCCAATTAATTTGTAGTTCTTTGAACTTGGAGTCCTAAGACAATAACAGCTCCAGCATATAATGGCACTTGAGACTCAGATAAACTGGTCAGTTTCCTCATCTATTACATAAAAGAGATGATAATATATGTCTCACAAGACTGGTCCCCTGCTGCCACTTGAGATAGTACATGAGAAAGATCTTAATCACCTCAAAAGGACCATAAATATGAGATATCTCATTATGTGGTATTTTGTACAGTGAGATATTTAGTTAAGAATATCAGTAACGAGATAGGGAGTCTGTCCTATAACACCAGGATTCAAGTGAAATATGAGACATGATTCCATTCGTTTTCTGGTTTGCAGCCTATGTAGAAGGTGAATCTTCGGGGTCTGTTAGTGTCCAGAGATGAGTCACAGTGAAATCAGTGAATTTGACACAATTAAATGTGGTGGAATGAGCACTGACCTAGAATCTGGAAATCCAGGTTTCAGTTCAGAATCTATGGCAACTTTTTGAGGATAAGAGGAGGAGCATCTATGGGACTTAGGGCATAACATATCTATGTTTATCGGTCTTGCATAGCCATCACCTACAATAGTGTCTTGCATGGGTCAGCTGAATGAACAAGTGAAACATTTTTTTTACAGTTTGTTTTCCCTCCATAAAATAGTGATTATAATGGCTACCTCTTGGAATTACTTGGATATATAAGAAAGGCCTCACCTAGGACATAGTGGTTACTTAACATAGAGTACTTCCCTCCCTGAACTGCTAATAAGAATCTCATATCTGTATCCTAGGTGGATTTAATATGACTTCTTTTTCTACAAGTTAGAGTTCAATCATATGTCCATAAAATAAAGTGCTCTTCCAACTCCAAAAAGCTATGTCTTAAATTCCCTTCTTGTTCTTCACCAGAATTAATTACAACAAACAAAAGAAAATGAACAGATTCTGCTGGCAAAACTCAAAATCCAAAGGAGACACATGTATAACTATTTCCCAATCTTCAAAGACTTCAAAGTCCACCAGCTCAGATGCCTCATAAAAAGTAGCAAGATAGGAGACAGAAACTGAAAATGTCCAAGGACCTCCAACAAGCCTGAGACTTTGTGGTGGCAGGCACCAAGTCCCCACTTTTCACTAGATAATCACAGAGGGAAAGGGTTGAGAAATGAATTATCTCTTGATACATAATAAGTTTTTGGTGATAACTTCAGGGCCAGCCTATGATGAGCTATGATTTCTGTATATCACGTAGAGATTTAACCCACTTAGTAGGGGTTAATGAAGTAAGACTCAGCTCTTACCCTGAGGATATGAAAGTCTGTGGGGGTCTGGAAGGCACTAATGACAGCATCACCTGGGAAACATGGGGATAGAGATGTATACAATGTTCAGTGATGGCAACAAAAAGAGTGTGGGGAAAAAACCTACCCAAAGATAGGCCATCTTGAAGACATATATCTTCAGTGGAGTCTTAACAACAGGAGTCTTTGTTCAGCAATTTCTTCCTGTTGCCAGATCTGTGGCTGTGAAATCATGCACACAGATTGTTCACAGAGTTGCTATAGGAACATGTGCATAAAGTTGATCTTAAGGGATAATGAATAGTTAAGAATAATAGTTTGAATGTGGGTGTTTGCTCTCCTGTGGAACACAGGCAGCTACATTTACCCATGATTATGTTCAGGTTTACATACAAGAAAGAAAAAAAAAAAAAAAGCAGGTGAGAGAATAAAGCCCTTCTCTATCTTGATTGCAGTGTGGCTGTGACGTTGCACTCAGTGCCAAGAAGCACACAGCTTGGTGGCCCACTTCTGTCTTCTCCATTTCTATCTTTCACAGGCCAGTTTCACTGGCACTGAGGAATTTCTTCCTGGCAAAATGAATTTGCTTGGGCACATCTGCTCCAAAGCTGATAATATGTCTTGGAAACCCATTATCAGGCCATTTCACTTTGCACTTCAAATCTTGGGTCTATTTCCTGAGCTGACACATAAGTGACATAGACTGTCCCTTAAAATGCCAAAGCTCTCTGGATTTAAAAATAAACCTTAACCTTACAAAATTCAGCCTTTAGTTCTCTTTTGTGTTTTATTTAAAAGAAGTGTTCAAGTTAACTGAAATGCACTTAGAATTTGAAAATTTAAAAAACTTTTTAATTGATATATAATAATTTTACATATTTTAAGAGTATGGGTGATATTTCAATACAGGTATACAAGGTGAAATGGTCAAATCACGGTAATTCACATACCTACACTCAAATTGAAATTTAAGTTAAAGTCCTCCAAAACTTGTTCACCCACCACTGTGAACACTTTGGTGTTATTTCTTTCCAGGCTTTCTTCTATTCAAAATGTTAGATTACCGCCATAATATAAATCATATTTGGCAAAATTGGGATTTTACTGTTCATATATTGTTGTAGCTGCCTTTTTTCTTTAATAAATAATGGGCATCTGCCTGGATAAATAAATAGAATTTACAAGCCCATTAAAAAAAAATCAAGGTAATTGGGATATCCATCACCTCAAACCCTTATCTTTTCTTTGTGTAGGGAATATTAAAATTCTTCTCTTCTAGCTATTTTGAAATATACAATAAATTATTATTAATTCTAATTTCCCTACTGTACTCTTGAATAACAGAACCTACTTCTTCTATCTAACCGTATTTTTGTACCCATTAACCAACTTCTCTTCCAAGGCAGTATCTACACTTACAGTTTTAATGAATGTTTCTCTGTGTGTGCGTATGTGCCATTTTATAAGTACCTACTATGTACCTGGTACATATATTATGGTATAAGCTAATCTTAAATATTGAATGAAGATTAAATATATTATTATATTTAAAGTAAATGATTAGGCAGTTAAGTATGTAAATTCATGTCTATCTGACTTAAGCACTTGTGTCATTTCAATTTAACCATTTATAAGGTTCTTACCCTCAGAAAGGAGGGGAATGGATATTTCAGGATGAGTATAGAATCTTAAAACAATAGGGTTAAAAGTTCCCTTGAAGCACATTTATTCACTTCGCAGGCATTTAGTGAGCTCTGTAGCATGGGCTGGGCAACGACTAGACTCTGGGGACAGTGACATAAAATGTCTCCCTCTGTCCATCATCATTCACTTGTGTCTTCACATCATACTATTAGCTGCTAGAGGCAGTGAGGCTCAAGGCTGAGACATAGGATGGATGCTTGACATTGCAGGGGACACCTATCTAAGGCTGAAGTGGAATCCCAGAGAGGAAGGAGATCAGGGAAGGCTTTTCGGAATAAGTATTTATTTTTACCATTCACCCCACTTCCTTTAATGGCTCCAGGTCAACCCATAAATGTATTTCAAGATTCAATCACAGGCAGAGCAAACAGTATGTGCAAGTGCAGGAAGACACCAGATGCTTACTCAGCTATGAACTGGGATCTTCTAAGCCTTGAGATCTAGCTAAGGTTGGCATAAATGCCCTTTTCATTCTTTGTAGAAATGTGAAGCCCTGCTTAAGAAGTATATGAATCCCCAACATAAGTATCCTCTCATAACTATCTCTGGTTCAGAGTGCAGGGCAGGAATTCAGAAGCAGCAGAAAAACTGACTTCACTTAATATCTTGCTGAGCCATGTTAAAGTCAGTGAGAAAAGGAAAATCATTAGTACTGATCCTGTTTTTATTTTAAAATTTGATTTTTATTATGAATTGCTTGCATTAACGTCATTTTTTAAATATTGCATTCATTTTGATTACTGACATTGTTTGGTGCCGCCTTAAATTTTGCTCTCAATGCAAGGGCCTCATGTGTCTCACCCTGTTCTTCTTCCTGAGCCTTCACTATATTCTGGGTTGCGCAGTGTAGGGTCCCTGAGCTCAAACCTAGGCTCTGCCTCTTACTAGCTGGGAAACAACTTACATGTGACCAAACCTCAGTGTGTCTCAGTTTTGTCATCTATAAAATGGAGATAATGACAGCACCATATTTTTCAGTTGTGAGGTTTAACTGAGTCCATACATGGAATGTGGTAGGAGAGCACCAAACACCTAGAAAGCACAGTTGTCAGTTATTATGAAGGCACCTAAATAAATATGAGCAATCATTGCTCTTTGGTCCACCCCTCCCACTATCGCAACAACCAAGACAAGCCAAAGCTTTGGCTTTGTATGTAAAGCAAAGCTTGTGCCTGAATATTTGGGAGTAACGCTGAATGGAAATATGGTCTACACCTGAAACAACTTAAATCACCCAACAGACACATGCATTCCTTGTGACTACTTCCCATGCGGCTCTGCCCCTCAGTAAGAGCCATACTCAGCTTCCTGATATACACAGGCTCCCCTTTTCTCCCTTCACAAGGTATCCTTCTTGTCCTCTTGCCCCTGTGTTATCCAAATTCGTCTCTGTATTACACAGAACACTTTGATTTTCTCTAGCCCTTTCTTCAAAAATCAGTTTCAGGCCTGCGTTCATAGCCAAACTCACCGAGATTCACAGTAGCGAAAAGGAATTTCCATGTAACATGATCTAGGGAACTACAGTTATAAACCATCTAAGAGCATAAAATAATTGAGGAACATAAGATATTTGATGTGGTTGGGGCCCAAAGATGTCATAGTGGAATTTCCCTTTGGGACGTTTGGACATGTATTTGTGACACTGACAGTTTACAATTGAATTGGTATTTGGGCATATTATAAACTAATTTTGAACTCTCATTGAGGGTATATTAGAAAGTGTGATAGTGTGATAGTCTCACTTGTGAGAGTGAGGATTCTGGCGTAGCCCCTCCCTCATCCACCCTGTACCAATCCTCTGTTATTATACACCTGTGCATGGCTGTGTATCTTCTTCCCAGTGTGTTCTCCTTTGTCACTTCAGCACCTATCCTTGTGGAAGCAGGAAGTTATGATACAGGAGCAGCAGGCAAAAGAAAGGAAAACAGTCACTATCGGGCAACCATGATAGACTATTTTCTTACTTCTGAACTGTAGGCACCATCAGGACAAGGACTGTGTCTCTCTTGGTCATTATTTTATCCATCCCAAATATATAGCACCAACCCTGGTTCAGAGTAGATATCCAAGAGACATTCTGTTGATTGATTATTGCTAGAGCAACCGATTAAAAGATGAGCAGAGGCCGGGCGCGGTGGCTCACGCCTGTAATCCCAGCACTTTGGGAGGCCGAGGCGGGCGGATCACGAGGTCAGGAGATCGAGACCATCCTGGCTAACATGGTGAAACCCCGTCTCTACTAAAAATGCAAAAAATTAGCCGGGCGAGGCGGCGGGCGCCTGTAGTCCCAGCTACTCGGGAGGCTGAGGCAGGAGAATGGCGTGAACCCGGGAGGCGGAGCTTGCAGTGAGCCGAAATCGCGCCACTGCACTCCAGCCTGGGCGACTAAGCGAGACTCTGTCTCAAAAAAAAAAAAAAAAAAAAAAAATAAAAGATGAGCAGAAACTAAAGATGGTATCTCATGAGTGTGAAGTCATATGAGTTTCTCCCTCTGCAGCCATCACAGGGAGGAGTAAGTACAAAGAACTATTTGTAACTTTCCAAGAAGATTCATTCTTCTCCAGGTGACATAAGTTAGAAACACAACCAGCAGAGAAAACGCGAAGGGGAGAGTAACATACTAGCCAAGACCCAGAACACTTACATCCTGGAGTTGAACCACACAGTTTTAAGCATCGTGTCTATTTTTCCATTTGTCTGTCTGTCTAAATGTGTGTGTGTATATAGCCTCCTATGTTCTAGGTAGAGCATCTGTCATCCATCAATACAGATTTACCAGATACCAACTAAGATAAACATTAAAAAATGGCGACTTACAGCTTTGAAGCATTTAACATTTGAAATGTCCATCAGTGTTCACTATTTTACATGCCCTTCTCAGGAGCTCTAAAGGAATTATAGGGCAAACATAATTATTACCATTTTGGAGTTGAGACAACAGAGGATTAAAGAAGTTAGATGACTTTCCCAGCTACCCAGCTATTAAATGACAGTGTACCCAGTGAGTTAAGTTTGGTCATTGTCGTTTGCATTGTTTTATTTTTCCCCCTTTTTTTGTATATAGGTGAGGAAACTACAGGGCAAAGTTTTCATGACTTACCCACATGCATACAGGTCCAAGATGCACTAGCACAGTCAGCCAGTTTTTTCTTTCTAATGCTCATGCCGTCTTCTCTCTCCTCATTCCTTACTCCCTGCTTCTATCCTGGTGGTGCACTCTGCCTAGAAAGACCTCCTCTCCCCAGCTGGTCTACCTTTAGGGTATAAATTAAATGACTCTCCAGAAAAAAAATGTTCCTTATTCTCTGAACCTCAAGGAACATCCTTCCTGTGCCTGTTTTCTCTCCTTTGCATTGTTTCATGTTGCCTCGGCCTTTCAATCAGAAGCTCCCTGAGGGCAAATGCAATATCTCACCCATCTCTGCATGATGCAGGACAATTCTGAGACTTGTCAGGCATGTGGCAGGAGGAACTGGACATGAAGTAAGAGTATGTATGGCAGTGTATGCTGAAAATAGTAAACGACACTATGTAGGTCCAATTTGTGTATTTATTTCTACTTTACACCTTTGCCTTTATTGAAATAGACTTACACAGTTTGTTTCTCATACGTTAGGTAGGTGTTTTAGTCCATTTTCACACTGCTGATAAAGACATACATGAGACGGTGATTTATTATCAAGAAAAAGAGGTTTAATGGACTAACAGTTCCACATAGCTGGGGAGGCCTCACAATCATGGCGGAAGGGCGAAAGGCACATGTTACGTGGTGACAGACAAGAGAAAATGAGAACCAAGAGAAAGGGGAAACCCTTTATAAAACCATCAGATCTCATGAGACTTATTCACTACCATGAGAACGGTATGGGGGAAACACTCCCATGATTCAATTATCTCCAACCAGGTCCCTCACACAATACGTGAGAATTATGGGAGCTACAATTCAAGATGAGATTTGGGTAGGGACACAGCCAAACCATATCAGTAGGAGAATTGTATTTTTGAGAGTTCCAAGTTAATGGATGAGGTACTTGAAGGATGCATTTTGTCATGTATTTAATTATTCACTTATTCATTCAGAAGAAGAGGTCTGAAAGCTACGAGCTGTCCATATGCAGCACTCCCAGCAGCTGGGGGAATAAATCTCTTAGTCCCAAAGGGGACTAAGCACATCACAGTACAGTATCCACTATGGTCTTGGCATAATGTTTGGATTCTATCCCAAGGGCAATGGGGTCTCCACTGGAGTGAGAGTAGTGTCTGCAGTTTACCCTTCACTCCATGTAAGCTCCTGTTTCTGCTGAAGTCATTCTGCACCCTTAGTGCAGACCCAGGTTATCAGAAACCCCAATGATGGGAACCACCTGCTGTCTCTCTACCTCCACCGAGGCTTCCGCTTCTACCAGCAAAACCCCGGTAACAACATTCCCATTCCCCATCCCTCTCATACTAAGTCCTCCAGCCCCAGGAGGCCTGTGCAACCCCACTGAGTAAGCCCTCCCCGCACCCCTAGCAAAGCTCCCGACCTCCCACTCCAACCGTCCCTCAGGAGGCCCATTCTTCTCTACTTAAGGGTCGAAATCATGCTAGAAAGTTTAAACATGACTCCCTGTATTCTCCCACAGCTTCAACACACCCAAGGCAAAAATCCTACATTCTGATCCAATGCTTTAATTTTTTTACATGAAAAATAGCCCTGACATGCTCAGCGGTTGAGGGTTGGGCAAGCTTCCAGAGTCAGCTGCCACGAGGCCCCCTTCACTGTGGCTTCACTTCCAGCTATAGCAAAGGTCTGCCTCTGAAGCTTGAAACACAGGCTCCCAGGTGAGCGCTTCCTGCTGGCTTCCAGCATCTGCTTTTCATCTGCCTATAAGTAGGTTTCACGTTGCTGTTTATAGTTCTTGCTACAAGGACAGTTTCTGGGCAAGGAAGCAGAAGCCTGCGGTGCTTGGGAGAAGGCAGAAGCGTGATGATGGAAGAGGAAGAACAATAGTAACCACTCACACTAGTGCAGCCCTTCCTAGTCTGCATCTCCAGTCTGGTGATGTGAACTAATAGCCTAGCCATAGGATTCACATTTTATTAAGGAGGTGGAAGTGAAGAATATGCAGTTTCCTTAATGGTGCATAGCAGTTAGCAATAGAGGAAGAATTATAATACACAAGGTGTATGAGTGTGTATATGTGTGTGTGTGACACAGAGAGAGAGAGACACTTTTAAGACCTCTTCAAAAATGTTAGTCCAGGCCGGGCGCGGTGGCTCATGCCTGTAATCCCAGCACTCTGGGAGGCGGATGTGGGAGGATCGCCTGAGGTCAGGAGTTCGAGACCAGCCTGGCCAAAATGGCAAAACCCCACCTCTACTAAAAATACAAAAGTTAGCTGGGCGTGGTGGTGCATGCCTGTAATCCCAGCTACTTGGGAAGCTAAGGCAGGAGAATCGCTTGAACTCGGGAGGCTACGGTTGCAGTGCGCTGAGATCACGCCCCTGCACTCCAGCCTGGTGACAGAGCGAGACTCTGCCTCAAAAAAAAAAAAAAAATAGAGACAAAAAAAAATGTTAGTCCATTGTCCTCCTCCATGCAACAATGCCCCAAATAACCTCTTTGGCAGAGACTTCAGAAACAAGAAGTGTACTCATTGTCTTGAAAGTTAGATTGTAGTGTTATTGATTCAAATGACTGCAGATCAATGATCCATCATCAAACTGAAAATGAAAGATAGTGTGGTCTAGGGACACGGAGCCCAGACATTAGAAATTGGGCACCTCTGGAGTTGAGTCTTAGTTATATTCCACTTTGTGTGTGTCATGGAAGAAATAATTTCACATTGCAATGCCTCCAGTGTTTCACCACTGTAGTAATTTCTTTCATGAGAGCATATTTGTCAGGCACTCAGAGCAGCACCATCCAACAGAACTTTCTGTGATGATGGAAGTGTTCTAAATCTGCACTGTCCAATATGGTAGCCGTTTGCAACATGTGGCTACTGAGAACTTAAAATGCAACTAGTAC
This sequence comes from Theropithecus gelada, assembly GCF_003255815.1. NCBI lineage: Eukaryota > Metazoa > Chordata > Mammalia > Primates > Cercopithecidae > Theropithecus > Theropithecus gelada. The sequence goes on along the minus strand of NC_037672.1, from coordinate 9,610,724 downwards.
AACTGACGAACCTAATTTTTATTCATTTTTAAATGTTTCATTAATTTTAATTTATATTTAAGTAGCCACATGAACGCATGGCTACCATATTGGAGAGTAAATATCTAGAAACTGCTAATTCATGATCTTATTTGTTCTCCATGACTTTTATAAAGCCCAAAGTCTTTTCGTTTTATGGATGAGGAAACTGAGGCCCACAGGAAATCCCATTAGGCTCTCATAGGGGTATCTCATGCCGTTAGTTGGTTCCCAAGCTGAGGGCCATAGGCAGCCCCCTCTCACCCAGCCCACCGGGATACATGCAAGTCCTAAAGCCAGTTGATCATCGCCTGAGCAGAGAAAGTGCTTTGCACAATGAGCCAAAGCCCCTGACAAAGCATTACTCATTGAGTCAGTGCGGAGGCATCCTGTCTAAACCATTTCCGTCACCAGCAGAAGAGACTGGCTGGGTAAAAGACTCAGAGCCATTCCGTCAGTTTCATGCAGCCTCCCTCAGCAGTGCAAGAAAGGGCCTGAAACTTGATGTTAGACTCTTTTTGTATTGGCCAGAAATGTCTCTAACTCGCCAGGTAAAGAATATTCTGAAACGCCCACTTCAGCACAATGATTTGCGGCCTTAAAAGATGTCTTCTGGAAGGCACCTATAGGAGCCGAATTGTGTCCCACAAACATGCATATGCTGAAGCCCTAACCTCCAGCATCGCAGAACGTGACTGCGTTTGGAGACAGAGGTAACTAATTTCAGGTGAGACCATTAAGCTGGTCTCTAAGCCAATGTGACGGATGTCCTGATGAAGAAATTTGGGCACAGGTGTTCAGAGGGGACCATTAAAAACACAGAGATAAGACAGCCAGCTACAAGCCAAAGAGAATGGCCTCGGGAAAAACCTTGATCCCAGATTTCTGGCCTCCAGAATTGTAAGATACCAAATATCTGTTGTTTAAGCTACCCAGTCTGTGGTTCTCTCCTATGGTAAGTTCAAGCAAACTAATACAGTATTTATTTGATAAATCTCTCCAAACGATTCTAGCAGGAAGCACAGGTGGGCAACTCTAGCTTTAATTCATCAAAGAGTGACAATCATAGTAACACCACTGTCAACAGCAACAACCACCACAAAAAAAATGAAAGCATTACAGATTTTCACAATTAATATACCACTGTCACACACATTTTCAAGTTCACAGAGTCTATATTTAATAAAGCTGAATCACAAATACTAGTTCCTAGACTCCTCAATCCTGGGCAAATTCCATGTCATCATTTCTTATATCTGCTTTTCACCAAAGCCGTCTATGATTCAGGGTGACCACATTCCCCAACTTTCCTAAGACTGTTCATGTTCATGCTGTTTTCCCAGAGTAATTATTAGTAGTACCCCCTTTCACTCTCAAAAGCATCTGGACATACACCATTTATTACACAGGCCTCCTACATGTAAGCTACATTTAATAGTGAGAGTTTTCCCAGGGTGGTTTCAAATCCTCACTAGAGTATAGTGGCTATGAATATGGTAAGGAAATGTCTCTCTGTAGTCGGTGTTCTCACAGGCACCCCTGAGGGTGCAGACACAGGCTGAATGTCAGGCCGTGGTGTAGAAAACATGGCACAGTTTGGGGCTACATTCAGGAGACCAGTGCCTTGGTTTGGACCTGCCACTGGCTTGCAGTGAGAGCATAGTTAAAATGAGAGAATTAAACTAGACGACCCTGTGCTCACTCCAGCTTCATTTTTCTGGTTAATTCAATAATCACCTAATGTGTTTCAGGGACCCTTTAAGAAAGTAGGCAACAAAAGAGGAATGATGGGCCGGGCGCGGTGGCTCGCGCCTGTAATCCCAGAGCTTTGGGAGGCTGAGGCAGGCAGATCACGAGCTCAGGAGATTGAGACCATCCTGGCTAACATGGTGAAACCCCGTCCCTACTAAAAATACAAAAAAAAAAAAAAAAAAAAAATTAGCCGGGCATGATGTTGGGCACCTGTAGTCCCAGCTACTCAGGAGGCTGAGGCAGGAGAATGGCGTGAACTCGGGACACGGAGCTTGCAGTGAGCCAAGGTCGTGACACTGCACTCCAGCCTGGGTGACAGAGCGAGACTCCGTCTCAAAATAAAAAAAAAAGGAATGACGGGCATGTTGCAGGAGCTGGGAGTCTTTTGGAGACGTAGGACATATGTGTGATTCTAATGTTTTGCTCCAAAACATCTGACGTATGTATTAGTTAATTTGTGACAGTAAGAAACAACCCTGGCAAAAAAAAAAAAAAAACAACTTTTTTTATTGTTGCTTACCACATAAAGGTCTATTTTTTGTTTTCACAAAGTTTTTTGCGAGTACAGCAATTCTCCAGGGCAGATATCTTCCAAGCAGTGATACAAAGGTTCCAATCTTGTAGCTTCCCCATCTGGAACAGGCATCTGAGGCTGGAGATAGAGAGCTGGGGGGTGGTGGGTACGATACACTCCCTTCTGCTCAAGCCCCATTGTCTGGAACTAGTTGCATGGCCTTCCCCGAGGCTGGGAAATGTGGAAAAGTACACGGGTCCTCAGTAAGCAATAAATGTCTTTTATGAGCAACCTCGCAGAATCCAGAGAATGATAGAAACACGTTTATTTGCTCTTTCCATGCCCTTCTTAGCAGCCTCTGCAGTCTACCTGCAATGGGCACTTGGGAGGCCCTGCTCCACATTGCAACACCTGTGTGCATACAGCCACAGTGCCCAGCCCCTGGGGTTTCACCCTGGGGGAAATATTTCTCTCCTCAGAGTCACAAGTGTACTTGGAGTACAAAGAATGAGAGGGAGGCGGGTATTTACAGTACAGAGATATATTGGCATGATAGATGCTCTACTCTGAAGAACTGGGAAGACTTAAAAGACCTCCCCTACAAAAGCTTTGGTGGGAAGGACGAAGTGGGTGAGCAGTGATCAGACAGCACCTTTACCAGGTAACCTCCATCCTTCGAAATTCAGTTGCAATCAAGTGTTTCAACCTCACAGATACAACGTCCTGCCTGCACACCCTATTTCCAGACATACCCCCAAGTGCATGGTACGAGAGCTGTCTCCATGCCTTGGTGTGCTGCTGTTCCTTCTGCTATGCCCTCCTCTCCTCCCCTCTGTCCAAGACCACTCAGGCCTCATGATTCATTTAGGTTCCATTTGCTTGAATGTTTTCCTAGGATTGCCGTAACAAATGGCCACAAACTGGGTGGCCTAAAACAACAGAAATGTATTTCCTCACAAATCTGGAGGCCAGAAGTCTGAAGTCAAGGTTGTGAGCAGGGCCATGTGCTCTCTCGTATCTTCCCGTGTTTGCTGGCCATCCTTGGCATTCCTCCCCTGCAGCTGCATCACTCCAATCTCTGCCTCGATCGTTACATGGTCATCTTATCTCTCTGTGTCTTCACGTGTGTTCCCAGCTCTGTGTATGGTTCTCTCTGTGTCTGTTCTCCTCTTATAAACATACAAGTCATATTGGATTAAAGACCCACCCTACTCCAAGATGAATGGAACTTACATCTTAATTACTTCTACAAAGATCCTATTTCCAAATAAATTCACATTCACAATACCAGGGGTTAGGACCCCCAACACATCTTTTCGGAAGATACCACTCAACCTTGACAGTGCTTCAGAAGTCTACCCAGCTCCCCTCAAGCAGAATTATTCCCTCCACCTCTTGTCCTCATTAATCATAGACCATCTATTTTGAGTATAGTGTTTGTTCCACGGCAGGAGTTAATGGTTTGCACATCTCTCTTTCCCATTTTGTGAGAAAAGCAAATTGCAGAGAATGCATCTTACGTACCATTTGCATCTCTCTAGCAGCACTCCTCACCATGCCTGATGCTGTGCAGAGGAGCCTAGTCAAGAAGGAACATGGATTTTGGAGACAGGCACTCCTCTCAACCCTAAACCTACCATCTCCTAGTCATGTAACTTTGGACAAGATATTTAACCTATAAGCTCTTTCACGTCTTCATCTTTGAGATGGAATAATAACCCAATCCAACCCATTTAATTCATGAGAGGAATGCATTAGCTTAGAAAACTGAAACAGTCTAGAACGTATCTAGATTCAGACAGCGCAAAATGCAAAGTTTTAAAGGACATCAGTAGGTACCTCTCTCTCGCTCTCTTCCATTTTTTTGCTGATACTCTGCAGCATCAGCTTTATTTTCAGACAGTTGCTTTCCACATCCAGCACAGATGGTGGACAGTATCTAAGTATATATCATTGGGAGAATATACTATCCCGAGGAGAGGAAAGGTCTCCTCTCTCTTGGCCAGAGCACATACTGTACAGCTAAATTCCGGCCAAGAGATTAGTGTCAGAGGTGGACAGGGTCGATCAGTCTCTGCCGTAGGAAATGGAGCAATCTGATTACCCAGGCAGGATCTCCTGACTCTTCACTGTCAGGAGCCGCAGATCGTGTGACTGGAGCCCTACCAGTTGAGGAGGTTGCTGGTCACAACAAGGCAGTCAAAATGAGCAACATGTGTCTAATACAGAATGTCAGAAACTCAGGAAAAGAAGAAAGCTTCATAAACCTGTTGTAGCATCCCACTTCTCTCACTAAATTCTTGTCAAAATACTGAATGCCTAAATAGGTAAATTCATATAGCAATTCACCAGTTAGTAAAAATGTCATCCATCTAGAAACCAGGTTAGAAGATGCTTCATAAGATTCTTCTCTCTTTTGAAAGGGGAAATAGCCAAAGGGCTGTTATAATGGGAAAAGCCCTAGGCCTGGAATCAGGAGGGCAGGATGCCCACCTGTTCTTCAACGAAGGAGCCGTTCAAGGAGGAGAGGCCTTTCCTCCCTCTGGGCCTCAGTTTCTGCCCAGAAGTCCCAGTCCCAGTCCAACGGCTCATTTTACCAAAGATTTTTTTTTCCAGTAGTGATATTCTCAGATCCTTCCTCATCTCTAATGACTTTTACTAATATGAATGAACCTGAAGGGAAAAGTCAAATTGTTCTCCAGGAGGTTTGCATAGGAAGGAAGCAAAAAAGCTTCAGAAGGCTGAGCAGTGACAGGTATTTCAAAAAACCAAAGTTAGACTGGGAAAGCTGGAAACACAGAGGTGCCGCTGAGGAGCAGTAGGGCAACTGAAAGTACTTACAGTAATTAGCACTGAAAATTCACCATCTTTTGGAGCACAGCGTAAGTCCAGTAGGCAGAATCCAGGCTGCTGGGTTCTTTGCTCTTCCTTAGATCAAATGTGGAGAGGTAGAAAGCATGAAGCTTGACTTGCAAGGGAAATGACAGGCAAATGAAGTGAAGAGAACTAATTAACTTCAGCCTCATTCCCCAGATTACAAAGGACCGAGCACACCACACAGCAAGCTGGATGGGAAGCTGGGAAACAGTGGGGTCTCCAGGCCCGCCCACTGACTCGGTGCTAGTGTGGGGGATACCTCCCAAAATGACCACCCAGGCGTCTCCTTTTATATTCAAAGCTTCCTTTGGAAAAAGGCCACTTTTTCAGGGCAAATATTTAACCTTCCTCCCGTAGCCTCTATTCTGTGCCCCTTCTCTTGGGCCTTACTAATGACCCTAATGGCCTCTGTTTCTCTTCTCTGAGCTCTGGCACCTTAAAAATGCAAGTATTGTCCAAGGGGAGTGACTTCCACAGGATGACGAAGGGAAGGGCTCAGGGTGAGCCCACCAGTCTGCACCCAGCTCTACCTGTGTGATCTTATACAGGGGAATTAACTGTGCTGAATTGCATTTTCCTTGTCTATAAAATGGGAGCTCTAATTCTGACCTCACCAGTTGGCCTAAGTATTAATGGGAACTCAGTGCATAGCTATTATCATTATGTAACTGAGCACCCAACATTGTTTAACCTTTTCCACTACAACCAACCTCAAAGGGCTAATACAGGGAACAATGAAATATTGTATGTGAAAGTGCATAACAATATCTACCACTGATTATGGCAATAGTATGATTGCCAATTCTATTACCATTGTGAGTGATGGATTCTGTCTGTTTCTGTGTACACAACCCAATTACATTCCTACTGTTTGGTATGGTATGGTGCAGTGATTAATGAGTGAAGTACAAGGATGACAGAATTTCTGCTCTTTGAAGACCTTGCAGATAGACACTACGAGTGTTGTTTCTAGGTTCAGATGTTCCTGCATTAGGTACGGGTCTCTGTCAAATAGATTATCTCGTTTTCTTCACCTGCAAACCGTGATCACAATCAAATTCACCATATAGGGAATGAGAATCAAATGAGAGAATGTAGAGGAAGTGTTAATCTATCATCTGGCACAGAGTAAGTGCTCAATAAATGTGTCCTTGCATCAGATACTCTGGGAAAGCTGCAGCCCATCAGTCGCAACAAAGCTGATGAAGATGGAAACACATGCACAAATAATAATGCTCTCGACTTGAGAGAATGCACATTCTCTAAACTTAAAAATGTTTAGCTTTGATTCTATAAGGGAAAGGAATTTCCAGATTTAAAATTCTTCCAGGCCAGGTGTAGTGGCTCATGCCTATAATCCCAGCACTTTGGGAGGCCAAGGCGCGCAGATCACCTGAGGTCAATAGTTTGAGACCAGCCTGACCAACCTGGCAAAACCCCATCTCCACTAAAAATACAAAAATTAGCCAACTGTGGTAGCACATGCCTGTAATCCCAGATACTCAGGGTGTTGAGACAGGAGAATCACTTGAACCCAGGAGGCAGAGGTTGCAGTGAGCCAAGATCATACCGCTGAACTCCAGCCTGGTTGACAGAGTGAGACTCTGTCTCAAAATAAAATAAAATGCTTCTGTTATGAGTTAGTTCGCAGCCTCATCTGCCTATTTGGGCCTAAGTTTGAGGTATTTTTAAATAGGATTTAGTTCCTAATACATGATGAACGCAAAAGTAGTGAAAGCATTGAAAGTTGTGCAAATGAAAATTGAGAATTTTTCTGTGAAAACGGAATAAAAATGACAAAGGTAACATGAGTGTGTGGCAGGATCTTTTCAATAGTAAGAACATTCTTGAAGACAAAGAGTAAGTCTGTTGTGTTTAAAAAGGGGGGCAATGTGCACCAATGGCATTTAGCAAGAGATGAGCAAAAGTGAATGTCAGGCACTCGGCTAGACCTAGAGGTACAGTGATGCACGAAAAAAGACGACCCTGCCCTGTGGCATCGCAACGTAGTACAGGAGACAAATATTCCACAAATAGTCACACAAAGGCTGTAGATGCTAAATGAAGGTTGTATAGTCTGATACGTGTGGGACACTGGGCATGTTGCCTGGGCAGAATTAGAAGCCCTCCCCCTCTCCTGATGTATTCCTGTCGAATTCCTGCTAAGCGCTAATGACATCGTCTTCACATTTTGTGGGCTTGGGGATAGTAAAAGATGATGGTGGACACGGCAGAGGTCGGATGGAGAGAGGTGGAAAGACCCAAGACAGTTTGGAGGGAAAATCTCCAGGATTGGTTATGAACTGGTCCGGAGGCATGAGACGGTCAAGGATGAGGCCTGGACACTCATACTGTACAACTGGGGGAAAGAAGTTGCCATTCACTGAATCAAGGAAGTCTGGGAAGATGGAGTTTTGAATGTTAAGACTAACGTTTTGGATATTTTAATTTTTACGTGCTTGTCAGGCATCCAATTAGAGATAGCAGGTGAACACCCTAGACAAAGGCTATTCATGCCTTCAGCCACCATGTTATGCTGCAACTCAATCTGTAAATCAGGTAACGTGCGCCTTGAGCCTTCTATTTCAGAAACAAGGGTAGGTGTTTAAATAAAAAGACCTCAGAAAAAGACACATTTGAATCCTTACCCCGTTGTCTAATAGCTGTGTGGCATCTGAAGGACAATTGAGAAAATCCTTTTGCCTGTGTGAGCTTCACTAAAAATTAAAGCTAACTCCTATGTCACAGAGTTGCTTTGAGACTAAAAAGAACATTTTCTAGTTGGTAGACACCAAAATTGAAACATTTCCCCTTTCACTTGTTCATTTCCCTTTCTCTCCTCTATATCTCGGTTACTTCGTAATGAGGCTAGAGTGAATTAAAATTAGACATGGAATCGAAGATTACTGAAATTATTCTGTAATATTTAAAATTATTTGCTTTAACCCTAGTTCCTGACCATTGCATATACATGTCTAGATTGACTGATCGATCAATTGCCTATCCACCAAGGGTCCCCATCTTATTTTCACACAACGCAAAGATCTGAAAAACTTACAGCTGCCTGTAATTGTGCTACTTCCTCTCCTGTCATTTCATTTCTTTCTTTCTTGGTCTGAGCATCTGGGGTAAAGGCAATATTCCCTCTCCCACCTGTCTCTGGTTTCCAGCCTTCTACTTACCGAGTGCCACCCATCCTAGAACAGAACATCATTAAATGACTTCCCACATAAAGCAGCTGGAGTACTCAGCCTTTATGAGAGAGGACACATGCTTAGACACATGAACGTGCTTTTCAACCAATATGCTCTGGGTAGCAGTCACTCAGACTCTGCTTGGAACCTGTAGAGCTCTTCGGGGCTGACCTCACCATATTTACCCAAAGACTGCTAGACCTCGGGAGGAGCAAGAGACACACAGAAGGCCGAAAGAGAAGCTTTCTTTAAGCTATGAGAGTGGATCCAGAAATGCTGATTCCATAAAGCAGCACTGGCATTTGGTACCATTGATCTGTGGCAAAAAGTCAGGGAATCTCTTCCCTTTGTGTTTCTCCTTCATACAATCTGTAAATAATATCAGTACAGCCCTTCCTTATTTCTCCATCCATTTATTCATTCAGCAAATATGCCTGGAGATTAATGGCTTGATGTAATGAGAGAAACACCCTCAATCCTGCTTACCTGCTGTAAGCAGATAGGCATCACAACACCTATAGGGCAGTGGTGCCTAGCATAGTGACCAGGCTGTGGTAATGGCTTATTGTTATAATTGCTAAAGAGATGTACAAATTGATGAATAAATGAAAAGATGGACTAAAAGTAGGTGAATGAATGAATGAGAAAGAAGGATGCTCAGATGGTGTAGATAGGAAATGGGAAAGAGGTGGACTTGGAGAAAGGTATATAAGCCTTCCCTCCCCCTCTATATGCTACAATTAATTTTCTCGGCTCTTCCCCTCCTAGAATTCACAGCCTGTTTGGAGAGATAGTGGCTCCATAATTTCTGAATCCACAACACATAGCCCAGAGCTCAGTGTAGACTGAGAAGAAAGAGTGGAAACGACTCTGAGCTTCTGGCTCATCAGGCACAAGTTGGAATCCTGGCTCTGCCTGTGAGAGCCTGGGCCAGTCCTTCGAGCTTGAGGAATCTCCATTTTCTTCCATGAGGAGGGTGATGAGAGCTTATCTTGCAGAATGGTCACAGAGTCCAGTGGGTACAAATGTGTGTCATAGTAACTTGCCAATCATCATGTAGGCATGATGTTCAAAGAAATTAGCAGGCTCAGGAACAAACAAACAGACAACAAGCCAGATTCACTTCCAATCTACAATATTTCATCAGCGTCCACAAGACTGAGGAATCTTTGCAGACAATAATCCAATTTTCTGGCCAAGAGGAGCATAGTGAGGCTATTCTCTGTTTTATCCCTTTATTATTCTTAGTCTTGCAGGTATTCCTTGCTCCCCAGGCCCTCAGAGGTTTTGCACTACCGTGATCCCCAAACACCAGGCATGACTTGGGATTGCCTGGCAGCATCAGAAGTCCTGGGTGAGGACTGAGGAGAGAGAAGAAATTTTCATTTTCAAAGATGTATAGGATATTTTTGAAGCCTTGAAAAAATAAATTTGCAGAGGTTCTAATTTTGGAAACCTTGAGAGAGACTGTGGCTGTTTATAAAAGAATTTCCCAGTGATTAGCCAGCACGGTGGCTAGCTACTGATATGCTCACTTTCACACTGCTTTCCCCCCGAACTTCACACTGCCTTCCCCCTGAACTCTACAGTTTGCAAGACGTTGTCTTGAAAACTAGTTGGGCTTGAGAGACATTGGCCTGGGTTCAGGGCTGACCTCACCATGTGGTCTCTTCATGAGTAAATGTGCAGTCTCCCCAAGGTTTGCTGAAACACTCAACCTTGTGCTGAGGTTTTCTTGATGTGGGCGTCCCCTCGCAGATGCCTGGTGGGTGTTAGCACCTCCTCGCTCTGCCCCAGCTGTGCCCACTTCCGATCCCTAAGACATGTAAATATCAGGGTGTCTCATCTGTGAACACCCCATGGCCTTGACTCTCAGGCTGCCAGCATGTCTTGGGAAAGGGAGCCTGCCCTCCCTCTCTTCCTGGAAGCTCAGGCCAGGTCAGTGCCAAGAAAAGCCACTACTTGTTGAAGAAGGACCTTCACACAGCCTGTGAGGGTGGCAGGCATAGGTGTAAAGGAAAAATTTCTCCTTCATCCTCTGAAGTTTCACTGATAAATCAACTCATGAAAGGCAGATAAATTGGAGAAAACACATGCAAATTTATCTGACCATAGTTTGAGGTGACATGGGAGCCCTCAGAATGGAGACCCAACCCCTACATGGGGCACAGAAGCTTATAAACCATCTTGAGGTTACAGAGAGAATGGGGGCATGGGAGCTGGTCATACAGGTCATGGGAGGGGGAAGAAGAGGACTTCTGTTGAGGGACAGTAAATGGTTACTGGGGAGAATTTAATAGGCTTAAAGAACAGGCAATCATCTGGGACAAGCTCTGCTGGGTCTGTAGAGCAGACGATGGTTTGTGACAGAAGTCTGTCCAGGTGTGTTGACAGATCTTAGCCTTCCTTCCTGCAATATGGGTTCAGTTCACGAAAACTCAGAGAAAGGGCAGGAGGTGATTGTTTTCTTCGTTGGTAGGTCTGGACTTGAGGCAAACAGGGAACTTCAGAAAATCCTACGCTTTGAGAGAGACGGTAAGATATAGGGAGGCCTGAAAGAGCTTAAAGCTCCTGTTTCAGTTTGGCATGTACAAAGCATCATATTTTGGGGTATCAGTTTCTGAGCCCCAACACAGGCATCGCAGTCTTTACTGAAGAAGGAGGAGCAGAGGCTACTGTGCACAGTTCATCCCAGGGAATGAGAAGTTGAGCCCATCTCTGCCTCCAAGGCCCCTCAGCCCGTCCAACTTTCATCTTCTGCTCTGTTCTCAATGTGCTGGGCCACATTCTAGGTGCTGTCATAGCCTGGAGGGCAAAGGAGAAACAGACTCTGCCTTTGACAAAGTTAACATCAATACAGACCAAAAAAGTAACTAATCTCATAAATGAATATTTGCAAACTACTATGAGTTGATTTCATCTGAGTTTTGAATATAGCCTTGAGTTGAAATCTGAAGGACAATTAGGAAATTCAGCAAAGAGTGAAAAAAACAAACAAGCCTCAACTAAGAGAACCACATGGAGAGAGACCTTGAATATGAAGGGAGAATGGCCCTTTTAAGGAAATGAAAGGCCAGTGAGGGAGCTTGTGTGAGGGAGAAACATCGAGATAAGCCTTCAAAGATTATTCAAGACCAGACCATGTAGGTCCACGGGGCCACTGTCCCAAGAGCAAGAAGCTGTTACAAGTTTTTAGGCATGAGAGTAATACAAACAGATACACATTTTGAAAAGCTTCCATAGGCTGCTTTCTGGAAACAGATTGGAGGAGGCCAAGAGGGTTACATGAGATGCCAGTTAAAAGGCTGTTATCCAAGTGAGAGGTGGCGGTCTCACGTTCTGCTGACCCTCGTGTCCACGTCAGTCTCTCTAGCAGCAAAGCCTGAGACCTGGATTCTGGTGCAAGTGGATTATGGGGGGAGTGCTTGCAGCAGAACCCTGTGGGGGAGAGAAAGACAGAATGGGGAGGAAGCATTATGGGGAAGGCTGACCTAAGCCTGATTTCTCAGTGAGTTCTGGAGCTGAGCTATATCAGACTCTGTGCAACCCAGAGGTGAGGGGCTCAGGGCAGTCTGTAGCCCAGGATGCCTGTGGGAGTGAGAAATTCAACCTCTCAAACATCACCAACCCCTGTGCCTTCTGTCAGTCAAAGGCAATCCTCCCAAAAAGGATGAAACCAGGAGTAGTTAGCAATCACCCTGCAGCAGCAGAAGGAGGAGACAGAGAGAGTCTCTGCCTCTCTGACCTTGTCCCTCTGTCCCTCTCTGTGTCCATCCCTCTCTGTCTCTCTCTCCCTGGCCCTGACAGTATCCACTACAGCTCCAATCATGGTTCCAAGTGACAATGTTGTTTGGATCAATGAATCAGACCCAACGTAGTACTCTATGTTATTAAGTAGAAGCCAAAGCTGATGATATTAAATAAGTAACCATGCAGAAGCTTATGTGGCTAATGACTTTTTGAAGGTATTATTTCCTCCAAAAGCCAGAACAGAGGGAGAAGAGTGCAAGTTTGGGAGGGACAATTCTCATTTTGTTCAGGTTCTGAAGTCCTGGTGCAGGGCCAGGCTTTGAGGTGTGTGGGATATGTTTCCTATTCTGCATAAAGGTGGCAATTGTGTTCCAACACCTGGGACTGGGACACCTTCCAGCTCCACAGTCCTGTGGCTAGTCCTGGCCCTTAGGGAGGTGTCTGTAAAACTAACAGTTTTCATCAAGTAAAAGGAACCCATTCTCTGTGGATATCAAGTTTCCTGCCAACAGCTTCAAAGAAAAAGGAAAGTTTAAGTCTTTTGGAAAGACTTAAAGAGGAAGCTGCCCTGGACACCCCTTTGACCTCTGGCTGATGTAGTAAAGTGCTTGGGTGAAGTTTACAGAGCCTGGCTCTATCATGACAACCAGATTCTAGAGCTAGTCTATGGATGAAATGTGGCACAAAATCTCTCCCTGTTTTACAGGTGAAGAAACTGAGGCACGGAGAGGTTGAGCAGCCTGCTCAAAGAACACAAGGGTAGTGAGAGGCAGAACCAGGAGTAAAGTGTAAAGCACGTGGCATCACACTCCACATCAGACATGAAACCACACGTCCGCAACTGTGAATTGGGGAAATTGTTAAAACACATTATAACAGTGACATTACAAACTGTAATGCAGTCATGAAATATGATTTCATGGAGACACATCTCATATTCATATATCATAATGCATATATTTTACCAAAAAATTATTATTTACATATATGTGTGCCATAAACCAGAATAGATCAAGGTTTGTATTATACGATTTTTATTTTCCTATTTTTTTCTTATACTTTTCTCAATTTTCTCCAAGTGTTAATTTTGTGATAAAAATATTCTATAAATATAAACTTAAAAACTAAATTTCAAAAAAGAAAGGAAAGGGGAAAGTGAGCAGGGAGAAGATGACTTTCTCCAGTTGCCTTACAGGAAAGAAAGAATTTGGTGTGAATAAATGACATTCAAGAGAATCAGAGGAAAGGCAGATGGGTTGATGTCGGTCAACAAAATAAAAAGAAACAAGAGAAGGAGAGCATGAATGAGAAACAGAAAAGGGAGACAGCAACTGTCTGTCTAAAATCCAGGCAACCTGGAGATAAAAACTGGTCAGATCATTGCCCTCAGAGCAAACCTCACTTCAGAGATGCAGCAATGGGATGCAGGGTTCTGAAACCACTTCCTCAACTCTGCGGGGACTGAGGCAGAGCTGTACTGGGCAGGCGGACACTGCACAGTAGACAAGGCATGAGTCCCAGCCAGGGAGACCTGGGTTTGCAGTCAGCACCACCCCCAACCAGTCAAAGTGCACGAGTGAAGGATGTCCCCCAAGATTCAGCCTCTACAGCTGAAAGGTGGGAATCATTTCCACACACAAATGCTTCTGTGAAGGTTCAATTTAAAAAACAGTTGAAATGAATGTGCCCAGTACAGAGAAGGTCATAATACATTGGCTTCCTTCTGTAGTCTAGAGAATTCCTTCCCTGTATGAGAACCTTCAGCCTGGAGCTACATTGGCCTCAGATGCATCAGTAGGAGTTTGATTGGTAACGGACCTGGTTTCTGCTTTCTGACTCTCTGTCTCTCCCTGTCTATCTCTGCCTCTGTCTCTGTCTCTCTGTCTCTCTGTGTCTCTCTCTGTTGCTCTGTCTCTGTCTTTCCATCTCTGTCTCTGTCCCTCTCTGTCTCTCTTTATTTCCTGATGTCTCTGTCTCTCTGCTTTTCCCTATCTCTGCCTGTCTTGTCTCCGTCACTCTGTCTCTCTGTCTTTCTGACCCTGTCTCTCTTTCTCTGTGTTTTAGTCTGTCTCTGCCTCTCTCTATCTCTGTGTCTCTCTGTCTTTCTGACTCTGTTTGTCTCTCTGAGCCTGTCTCTCTGTCTCTGTCTCCCTCTCACACACAAGCACATGCACCCGCACATGCCTGTAGTACAATAACCATCTGGCACTCTTCATTTCCAGAGTCTATTGATGATCTCACTGGGTCTAAGGGGACCAGTCCACTGGAAAGGGAGTAGCCCAGAAGGGCCAAGCTCAGGGCAGAGGCAGCGAGAAAAGCAAACACAAATTGTTGAAATAACCTCCCTGTGGTATCAGCCTGTCATGTTTGCCCCCTTTCTCTCCCTTTGTACACCGAACACCTTCCTCTGCAGAGTGGAGGACAGCTCTGCTTCAATTACATCGGTTAATGCTTCCCTGTCACAGCAATGCTCAAATCTTGCCTGCCATCCCTAGGGCCTGGTGGATTGGTCTGTTAAAATCCTGCCTGGCTTTATAGCACCATGGGCAAGAGATCTTCCTATCAAAGGCATCTCTGAGCTAATGCTACTGTGATCTTGGCGTGCCTGCAGCTTTGGGCATGAAAGATGGGTTCACATTCACAATACCATGATGGTTATTATTCTACTGCCCAGTAAAACTATGTAATTTGTCCTTGAAAACTACCAAGAAAGACATCCCAGACTCTTGTCTTACAGGAATTGAGAAAACGTTAAGTCCAACCTGAGTTTCCACCCATAAGTGTAGAGATGTTGGGCCGGTCATCTCCCTCTGTAAGTCTATTTCTCACAGTCATAACACAAAAAGTTTGGACAGAATCACCATTTCCCAAGGTGTGTTCCTCCAAATGCTAGTCATCAAGATTCTGCAAAAGAATAAAATGAGTTGTTTCATAACCAAATACTATGGGAAGCAGCTCAAACTCTCTTGAGTTTCATGATGCTTGTTGGCATATTAAAGATCCTGAGAAGTCCTGCAGGAAGTATGCCTGTTGTATTTGCTATCAAATAAGTTAAAAAAAAAAAAAAAAACTGGCCAGGTGCAGTGGCTCACGCCTGTAATCCCAGCACTTTGGGAGGCCAAGGCAGGTAGATCACAAGGTCAGGAGATCGAGATCATCCTGGTTAACACGGTGAAACCCCGTCTCTATTAAAAATATAAAAAATTAGCCGGGCATGGTGGCAGGCGCCTGTAGTCACAGCTACTCAGGAGGCTGAGGCAGGAGAATGGTGTGAACCCGGGAGGCGGAGCTTGCAGTGAGCTGAGATCACACCACTGCAGCCCAGCCTGAGCAACAGAGCGAGCGAGAGTCCATCTCAAAAAAAAAGAACAAAAAAAAAAAAACTACTGGACACTAGTCTTTGTGGAATATCTACTGTTTAATATGGCTTGAGGTTATCTTGTTTATCTTTATGGAATATCTACTGTTTAACATGATTTGAGGTGAGGGTTCAGCAAAGCACACTAGTGCTTACCTGTTCCAGCATCTGCATTCCTCCAGCTGACACGCTCTGGATTATTTAGATTGTGTAAACCTAAACCACTCAGGCTATTTGCTTTTGCATCTAAAGATGGGAAAACTAAAAAGTGTTCTTTTCAGAAAATTCTAGGTTGTTGCAATGACTGGGACACCATCATTTCACAGGAATGTATGCTTTAGACACATCTCAACGTTTTACATTAAACACGTACCTTGCTACATGTAACATTTAACGTGTTTTCTTCCTTTCTTCACTTGTCTACACTTGTTATCTTCCTTCAATCATGCACATTTCTTACCCTTTAAGAGAAGACATCACTGTCCTGACTCGGAGTTCCATGGAAGGTTTTCTAGCGTTGGCTTCTCCTTCTGTAGCAACTGTATTTTTCATTATCTGAGCACTTTTCACACTGAACTGAAATTGCTTATTTGCCTATTTCCCTTCTAAACGGGGAATCCCTACAGGTCAGGACACAAACTTTTAAGCATTTTATCACCTGTATGGTTAACACTTAATATGTAAAACTTACTTTAGATATTGTTTATATATCTCATTCATTTAAATATTATGTCAAGCACCATCTTATTTAATCCTCTCAATTATCCAATGAAGTAGAAGTTGGCCCTTCACCTGATTTATTGATGAGGAATTGGAAACTTAGAAACATGTACTGGCATTCCCTAAGCTTTAGAGGCTACATAACTGCAAGGTTAGGGGCTGAAATTTGAACCCAGACACAGTCAGATTCCAGAACTCTTACTCTGGCCACCGTATTATATTACCCAGAGGCACTGAGGAGATGCTCAACAAAAATTTGTTGAAAGAGAAATGTATGAGACTTTATTAAAAGAGCATCCTATAAGATGGCTGCTTCTCTGATTTTACATACTCTAAATCTTGGAGTGAATGGTCCATGAACCCTCTCCAACCCAGGTATCCATCTCGAAAAACCTAGAGAGGGATTTGTTAAGTCAGGAGTTCATGAAGCTGAGCAATGACTTAACTGAGTAATGAGAGACTCATTTTCTGGAATAAGAACTGTAGGTAATGTGGATTTTTAATTCATATTTAACAGCTTTATCGAGGTATAATTTACTGCTATGGACTGAATATTATTGTTTCACCCAAATTGACATATCAAAGCCCTAGTTAATCCTCAATGCAATAGTATTTAGGGGTGGGGCCTTTGGGACATAAATGCGGTCATGGGGATGAGGTCGTGGGGATGAAACCTCTATGAAGAAATCAGTGCCCTTGTAAGGGATGAAGGGACCAGAGCTCCCTCTCTCCACCAAGTGAGGATACAGTAAGGAAGCAGTGTTTGTAAGCCAGGAAGGGAGCCCTCATCAAGAACTTGACCATGCTGGCACCCTGATCTTGGACTTCCAGCCACCAGAACTGTGAGAAATAAATGTTTATTATTCAAACCACCAAGTCCATGCTATTCGGTTATAGCAGCCCAAGCTGACTGAGACATTTTCATAATAAAAATCATTGTTATATACTCAAAATGGGCGAATTTCATAGTATAAATTTTGTATGCATTTGTACCGCTGTTCCTTCAACCAAACCATGACAAGTTTTAATACAAAAATTATGTTCTTTCTTGACAAAGAACGGGTGAAAACCTCCAGATGGTGTGGGTGCCCCCTTTCTGTCCTATACTGTTTCAACCAAGGTTGGGCAAAGACCTTCTTTCCTTGGTCAGGGCCCTCACGCCTGTATTGCAGTTAGCCATGAGTTGTTGTAGCCTGCCACATCCCCTCATGAATTGTAAGCTCTCGAAGGAAAATGACATTTCTTTTACATTTTTAAATGAACCCAAGAATAAACAAAGTGGCATACTTGTCTGGAGAAAACATAAGGCTTGAAATCAGGTGACCCAAGTTTGCCTCCCAGCGTCCTTCCTTTAAAACTATATGACCACAAGCCTCAATTTCCCCATCAATATAATGGGAATAATACCATTATAACCCCGGGTTCCAGGCTGACAATGCCCCCAACAATCCATATGGTATTTACCAAATAAAGGGGTACAGAGGGCAAAGACTTTTAAATATTTTCTACTCCTTGAAATCTTTGATGCCTGAATTTTAAGAACTCAAATTTCCAAACAAAAACTTTTTTCTTAGTCTCTAAGCAGCCATTGTTCCCAAACCACTTGCTTTTATGGCCTAGACTGCAAATAACAAGTCCTATTTTGCTCAGATGAAAGAGTGATTTGAGAACCATTTAACGGTGTACACTTCCTCAGCATCGCAATCACAGAAATACCTGGGCTAAATGGTGCAGTGCTGATCCATTGTGAAAATTTGTAGAGTGTTCAATTACCCTTAGAATTGTTCATCTTTTACCTGTGGAGCCCCAGAGTCTAATCACAGGACAATAGGCTGCAGCTGGAAAATTTTTCACAGCACACACAAAGAAAGTTCACAGAGAAGCCACAGGCCCCAGACCCCACCTGGAAAGTGAATTGTCCTGCATTTTACAGCACATGCATCATCCCTTTCTTCACAGTGTGTTCCTAATGTCCTCCTGGAGGGACAGAATAATAAATAATAACGATAAATCTGACATTGGCTTAGCAAATCTAAGGACAGAATTAATTCAAGGGCTACAGATTCCAGTGACTAGCATTTGTGGATCTTAACTGGATCTGAATGGATTCAGACATATGTCACATTTCTGGCCCCAAGTCTGTTGAAGATTCTGCTCTTGACTCAAAGGACACTCACTGGACCCCAAAATCGAAAGGCCTCCAATGACACTTAGTTTTCTTGGATTGAATGATAGACTTCTTCATTTATTCCTTATTCCACAAACAGTTAATACTTGTCAACTATCTTCCAGCGACTCTGCTTGGGGCTGCAATTAGAAAACAGATAAAATACAGTCTCGGCCCTCAAGAATCCCCCTGTCCGAGGTGTCCTGTTACCGTTCTGCCCTCTCCAGGAAGACGCTTGTATCGCGTTTCAAGGACATACTGTGGGAAAGGGCCCGGGCTTAGAGCCAAACCGAAGAGTCTGGCCTGCAGCAGCCACTTACCCCTTGGTGGCTGAGGTACTGAGGTAGGGTTTTTTGGTTTTTTGTTGTTTTGTTTTATGAGACAGAGTCTCGCTCTGCCGCCCAGGCTGGAGTGCAGTGGTGCAATCTCGGCTCACTGCAAGCTCCGCCTCTCGGGTTCCCGCCATTCTCCTGCCTCAGCCTCCCGAGCAGCTGGGACTACAGGTGCCCCACACCACGCCCGGCTATTTTTTTTTTTTTTTTTTTTTAATTTTTAGTAGAGACGGGGTTTCACCGTGTTAGCCAGGATGGTCTCGATCTCCTGACCTCGTGATCCGCCGGCCTCAGCCTCCCAAAGTGCTGGGATTACAGGCATGAGCCACCGTGCCCGGTCTCAGGTAGGGTTTTTACCCTCCTTAGCCTCAGGTTCTTCAACTGTAAAATGGCAGGCAAGCAAGCCAGCAGTTACAGCACTGTACTGTCAATATTATAAGAGAAATAAGCACAGAGCACCAGGAGAATTAGGAGCCATGGAACAGGTGCAGGCAGGCACCACACGCTAAAGAAGGCAGAACTGGGTGTCAGTTTTGAGAGCAGAGTAAGAGCGAACTGACTCTAGAAGTGTGGGGGAGCCCTGCAGCCTAGGCATGAGAAACCTTCTGGATATGAGATGCTGCCTGCTCTGGGAGGAATTAATGGCACCTTTAGAGAAAAATGCAAGGGGATGGGAAAGCTTGATTAGAGGGAGCTCTAACAAACTGAGTGGCTCAGATAAAATCAGTGACAATTGTTTGACAGTTAAGTCAGTGCCTGAGTGAGGTGACTTTAGGATAAGTGGGTTTCTGGCGTTGATGTTGACATGGATACTCTAGGTGACAAAACCTCGCTGAAAAGGACAAAGCAATGGGTTCCAAATGAAGCAACAGTCTCCTAGTAAAATAGCGCATCTCAGGAACGAAGTTAGTACCGATCGTGTGACTGGAGTGTACAGCATCCCGTTTCCAGATTCAAATCCTTCATTTTCACAATGACGAGTTGTGAGTGCTTAGGCTCTGAGGAAAGGGAGGAGGATGTGTCTAAGAGGAGACCATGCTCAGTTCTCTCCCCTTTTCTTAATGCACAGAATTTCTCACTTGGCCGTGAAGAGCAGAGAAAGGAAGGGACTGTCCAGGCTACAGATTTCTCACATTCTTATGTGAAAAGAAAACAGGGGCTGGTGAATGAGGTTCCCTCTTTCTGTGCCATTGAAACCCACTAGTGAATATTAAGGCAGAGTATTGTGGGAAAACGCCCTGGGCTTTGAGTCAGGCAGAAGAGTCTGGCCGGCAGCAGCCACTTACCTCTTGGTGACTGGGGTAGGGTTTTTACCCTCCTTAGCCTCGGTTTCTTCATCTGTAAAATAGAAATAGGAATGCCAGCTCCACACGATGCTGAAAAGACTACTTGAGAGTCTGTGTGGATCACACAGCACATCATGTGGACCGCCTTTCTATGTGTTGCTGTTTGTTTAATTCCATATTTCGTAGATCAGAGAGATCTATTTCAACCCATTCATTTGCTAAATGTCCCTTTTCCTTTCCCTTTTATTTATTTTCCTTTTTTTTTTCTTTTTCCACCCCAACCCCTCCTGCACTCACAAACACACCTATGTTTCCTGCAGAAATGAAGCTAATTCCAACACTCAATTAGTGAAGTCATTGCCACACAGAGAGCAGCCAAGGTGCTTTGAGAGGGATGGTAACTCATAACATTTCATTTTATTTCGAACAGGGTTAACCACATCATTATTACCAAAACACAGTCCCAAAGGCTCCATCTGTCTCCCATTGATGTCTATTCATGGTTTGCTGGCAGCAGTTCAAGGATTCTGACCGGTTTAAAAACACAAAGCTCCTGAAACCAGAGCGAGTTTATTTTCCTAGCAGGTGATTACAATGCTTAGCTCTAATTTAGCGTGAAAGGGCTCCAGTGATTGCCTCTGGAGATAGCTAGGCACTGTTAGCTTGAATTACAGCACTTGGTCCATGACTGTTCACCTACCTGCAGGTATAGCTCCAGAAGGACTAATGTGTTACCGAGTTTTGGCGGAGCTGAGCAACCGGAAGTGTAGAACACTGTGTAGAGCTATTCACAGATTTTCTGTGGTCAAAGACAGAGCCTGAGACACTCATTGATGATTGATCAAGGCTAAAAGAATGCTGACAACATGTACTTTTCTCCTGAACCTTCTTTTAGATATAAATTTACTTAGGTATACAATATGATTTGGATCTGTGTCTTCACCCAAATCTCAGGTCCAATTGTAATGCCCAGTGTTGGAAGTGGAGCCTGGTGGGAGGTGATTGGATCCAGGGACCAGAGTCCTCATGAATGAGTTAGCACCATCCCCTTGGTGCTGTTCTCATAATAGGGAGTGAGTGAGTTACTGTGAGATATGGTTGTTTGAAAGCATACAGAACCTTCCCCCTTTCTTTCCTGCTCCTGCTTCTGCCATGTCAGATGTGCCTGCTTCTGCTTCACTTTCTGCCATGATTGTAAGTCTCCTGAGGCCTCCCCAGAAGCAGAAGCAGCTATGCTTCCTGTACAGCCTGCAGAACTGGGAGCCAATTAAACCTCTTTTCTTTATAAATTACCCAGTCTAAGGTGTTTCTTTATAGCAGTGCAAGAATAAACTAAAACGGCGTATTTTACATGTCATATAATTCACCCATTTTAAAGTATACTATTCAACGATTTTTTAGTAAATTCACCAACTTGTGTAACTATCACTATAAATCAGTTCTGGAAGATTTCCATCAACCTTACAAGATTTCTTATGCCTGTTTAGTGTTGATCCCAGTCCCCCACCCCCACTCACTTCCCCAGGCAATTACTAATCTACTTTTTTCTCTTCAGATTTGCCTTTTCTGGATTATTTCACATAAATGGAATTATTCAATAGGTGGTGTCTTGTGTCTGGCTTCTTTCACTTATCATAACATTTTTGAGGTTAGTTGATGTAGCGTGTATAACAGTTTATCCATTTTTATTGCTAAATAATATTCCATTGCATGATTATACATTTTGTCTATCTAACTCACCAATGTATGGGCATTTGGATTGTTTTCCATCTGGGGCTCTTATGGATAACACTACTAAGAAGGTTCGTGTATAAGTCTTTGTGTGAACATACATTTTTATTTCTCTTGGGTAGATACCTAAGAGAAGTATTACTGGGTCATATGGTATAACCATGTTCAACTTTTTAAGAAACCATCTCCAGAATCTTGATTCTTTTGTAGAAGCTCATTTCCTCTTTGCTCCCCAACTAAAACACTAGTGATTCAGATGTAAGGAACATACCTCCACAGCTCTCCCTATGGCCCAGGATGAAAATCAAAAACAGAAGCAAACAAAGCTATTTTTTCTTTCCTGATTACACTCATAGCAGAAAAGCACAGAGTTGAAACCACAAAATGAGCGTGCCAAAGAAGTAACAAACTCTTTATTCCCTCTTTTTCAGTCTTTTCTGGCTATACAGTACAAGTAAAACAAAATAACAGTAGAGATACTGAAAATCAAACCATAAGCTTCAAAAGTCTGTCTTGGCTCATGGATCACTTGCTAAAGCCTTTATTTTTAATGTTCTGAGCAAAGATTAACTATTATTTCATTGCAATTTAATTTACCAGAGAGTTTTACAAACCTACCAAGTGCCTAGTACAGAAAATGATGGAAGTAGAAGTTTCCAATGAGCAGCTTCTAGTCCCACTGGTGAGAAATCCATACCTTACGATCACATATCACATGGTAGTTTGTAAGGGGATTTTGGATTTTTTCTCCCCTTTTGCACACATCAATCCTGTTAACAAAGATTCTTTTAGGGGGAGAAGAGAAAAGGAAGATTGAACTTGGATCGTCTCCAGTTTTATATCTCCAGCTATGAACAATAGATGATGGGGAGTTGAACTTGGAGAACAGCTAAACAAATACTGAAAGTATTAGCATATTAGGCAAGGGATAAGGAGGTTCCTTAATTTATATATGTATGCATTGGGATGGGGAGGGGAGGAAAGAGAGGGAGGGGAGAAGTTCTATGGGATTTTTGTTTCTTTTGTGTTGCCGTTCTTGAAAGGATAGTAGCATTAACTTATATTGTGCACTCACTCTCACACCTAAGACACTATTACTGTTCCCACTTCAAAGATAAGAAGCATGTGGATCAGAGCAGTAAAATCACTGTTAGGCCAGAAGCCCAAGGATTCATCCTAGGAGTGCCATGTGCTATTTCTGACTCCCAACCTGAGTTTGTTCTACCACAGGACATGATAAATGGCAATGCTTTAAGGTGGGTTAGCCAGTGGTGTTCTGGTAAATTTTAATAAATGTTGAACAACTCTCTAGAAAAAAAGTATATATACACACATATATATATACACACAACTTTGTTATAAGTGTTACCAGTATAAAAGTTATATAGTACATAATTTATAAATAATAATGAAATATACAGTATTCTTCATTATAAATTCCATATAGTCAGTTGCTTCTCATAGAATTATTTCATCGATTTTTACTGAACTCTCATATCTTTAGCAAATCAATGGTTGTAATTGACAAATGAGTGTAGTTCTGACATCAATATTGGTTGCTATTTTCCTTTGTATTAATGAGTAAAATAAAAGTGGAACAACAAAGAAATAGGAGAACTTTACTTGCTCTTCAGAGATGTGGGCAACTTCTTTGTTGAATCAGATAATAGTTTTCAATATTGGAAGAATATATCCTCTTTGTGCTATTCACAATGTTGTAGATATTGACACAGCACACTTTTAAGTTAAATCTGCTTTATTAACGTTTCCTCCATTATTTTCTTAAGTCTAATGTGTCAACAAAGCAATAAACTAAACCCTGATTTGTAGCATGTGCCAATTTCTGTGGTGTAATTACTCCCACAATGGCCAATGTCCAGCTGCAAATATGACTTCACTAAATTGAGAGTGGTGAAGAGATAAACAGTAGCATATTTTCACCATTCAGATAAAATAGATGTACATAATATCAAGACTATAGGTAATAGTGAAATGTAATAAAGTAATTAGAAAGTGATGCATTTTGTATATTCATTGTATTTGCTTTTAGTCTAATTTTGTCAATTATAATTTTATATAATTTAATTTTTAATAATGACTGTTTAACAACTGGTGTGCAAAATTCCTGAAACTTTAATGCAGAAATCAGCTCTGCTGGGCCAGCTTCAGCACACCACTGATAACTCAATATTCCATCTGCTCTTCTTCTTCCTCTCCATGCAGGTCTGACATTGAATGCCTCCTTTATTACTGATTTTCTATGAAAATGTTTCAGGCTTTATCAGAACACTACCATTGACTAGTTGACTTTGGAAAAATATTTGACCTTAGAGAGTCATTTCATTATTTGCAAATCAAGGTTATTGTACCTTCATCATAGCATCACTGTAAAGATGGGTAAAGTAACCAGGACTGTGACAAGACAGCATACCTGCTCAGAAACTATGAGCTCGCACCCTCGTCTGCCCCTTAAAAGTCCTGGGGTTTATACCTGGAGCAGGTGCATGGAGAACTCTACTGGTCCTTCTTTGCCCTTCTTTTTCATTTTTTTCTTTCTTATTGTTTGGTTTTGTTTTGTTTTGTTTCATTTTGCTTTTTGAGACAGAGTCTCACTCCGTTGCCCAGGCTCTAGTGCAGTGGCACAACCTCTGCTCCCTGCAACCTCCACCTCCTGGGTTCAAGCGATTCTCCTTCCTCCTTCCTCCTTCCTTCAAGCGATTCTCCTTCCTCCTTCCTCCCTCCTTCAAGCGATTCTCCTTCCTCCTTCCAATCCCAAGGAGCTGGGATTATAGGCACATGACACCATGCGGTTAGCCTGGCTAAATTTTGTATTTTTTAGTAGAGAGGTTTTGCCATGTTGGCCCGGCTTGTTTTGAACTCCTGGCCTCAGGTGATCTGCCCATCTTGGCCTCCCAAAGTGTTGGAATTATAGGCAGGAGCCTATAAAAAACTTTCTTGTTTTTTAAGAAAGCATCTCACCCTGTTGCCCAGGCTGGAGTAAAGTGACACAAACTTGGGTCACTGCCGACCTCCACCTTCTGGGTTCAAGCAATTCTCCAGCCTCAGTCGCCTGAGTAGCTGGGATTACAAGTATGCACCACCATGCGTGACTAATTTTTGTGTTTTTAGTAGAGATGGGGTTTCACCATATTGGCCAGACTGGTCTCAAACACCTGGCCTCAAGTGATCTTCCGTCCTTAGACTTCCCAAAGTGCTGGGATTCCAGGTGTGAGCCATCGCACCCAGCCCCTTCTTTGCTCTTCTAATCTCTGTTATTAGCGCACCCAGAACTGATAGCGACCAGATGACCTCTGTGACTAGGAGAGTGGGTACCCATAGGAAATAATCACAACAAGGCTCTATATGTATTGATTTTTTGATCCTTACAACAATTCTGTGACGTGTTCTCATCAACTGTATTGCAGATAAGAGAAACAAATCCCAGAGCGATCACATCAACTTTCTCCAATTTGAATGTGCACAGAGATCCCGTGGCCTCTTATTACAATGCAGATTACAGTTCAGTGGGGCTGAGATGGTGCCTGGGATTCTGCCTGCCTAACCAGCCTTTGGGAGATGCTGCTGGTCTGGGGACCACACTTTGACTAGCAAGAAATGGGAATTCCCAGGCTGATAAACAGATACGGCCAGTTAGCCAATTCCAAATCCCACACTCTTAATGTCCATGATATTCAACCTTCTGGAAAAGCCTAAGTCTACAAGGAGAGTTCCTGGAGAAACAAGGGCATCATAGATATCTATAGCACCAAAGAAGACAATTCAGCTCTTCCTTAAGGGAATCAGAGCTCTGTGTGGATAAATCTAACATATCCAGGTCACCTGGCGTCTCTGTAATGACAGTGTTTACCATTATTTGAGCCACTCATCAACGTGCTAGTTACCATACACACAAGATGTCTAACATCCCACAGAAATTTCCTACCAGCAGGCTCCATGCAGACATCTCACCCAGACATCTGCCAGGGGAGGAGAATTTAATCACTACATTTATTGGAGTTTGAGCCAGAAGACTCTCAGAGCCCAAATAATCTAAATTCCTATATTACAGCTGGAGAAATTTCAGCCTGGAGAGGGCAGGCACGCTATTAGTCCGAGGTTGTTCTCTCAATCTCCAGTTGGTATGGTGGTGGCCACTGAGGGCATTCAGGGTCCTTGGTCAGCACCTGGCTCCCTGCTTTCTCTGGAATCCTAAGCACATGCTCCAGGTGAGACAGAACCTGTCCTGCAGGTTGTCAAAGACAAAGCCACAGAGTCAGATGAACTATGCAGGATGGAACAAGGGAAAACATGCAAAGTTGGAAGACTTGCTTTTTTAATGGTTTCCAAGGGAGCAGACATTCTGGAGAGATTAATTCTGTGGGTGAAGTCTCAGCTATTACAAAGAGGGTAACACCTCCCCTGCTCCCATCCTGTTCCATCTCCTGCTGGGGTTGTGGCAGTAGCTTCCCAAAGGGTCTCTCTGCTTCCACTTTATCCCTCAATGACATAGCTATTCTCCAGCCAGAAGACAGAGAGATCCTATTGAGTCATAATTGTTATCTTTGTGTTCCTCTGTCCGAGACCCTGATGTGGCTTCATAGCCATGGCCTAAGTCTACTGCCTCTCAATGACCTCTTGCCACATCTGCCCTGATTCTCCCAAAAGGTTCTTGGACCGTCTTCCCCATTCATCCCAGTAGGCATGCCAGTTCAGCCACGTGGACCTCATTACCTTGATTCAACTACTTAGCCACACTCCTGCCTTTGAACTTTTCATGCAGATACCCCACAGCTGACGTGCCCAGTGCCTTTTCCCTGTTCTCATCTTTCCAGTGAGGCTCACCTTGACCACCCCAAGGAATATTCATACCCACCTGCCCACCCCACCCAGCACTCTGATTTTCCCACCTGCTCTACGGTCCTTCCAGAGCACCTTATCACCTGCTAACATGCTATACCCATTCCTGATTCATTCTGTTTACTGTTATTGTTGTCCTTCTCTGTTCCATGGAGATCCTTTTCTGCTTTGTTCCAGAGGAGTTAGGCATCTTCTTTATTTTGTTCACTGATATATCTCGAGCAGTGAGAGTAATTCTCGGCCCACACTGAACACTAAGAAAAAAATAAATGTGTTGTTGAATTCATTTTAGTAAAAATTTCTAGCCTAAATACTTATTGAGGACTTGTTCTATTCCAAGTATAGTTGTAAGCATTTTGCATACGTTATCTCATTTAATTCTTACAATATTCTCAACATACAGCAAAACCTAAACACCCTCGGTGCCAAATGCTGCTATTAAACAGTCCCTGGGGAACACAGATGAGCTGTATTGTGATGATTGACTCCCACCCTGGCTTCCTGGGTTTAACTATCTTTTGATAAGTGCTTTGAAAACCCATGTCTCCAGATAGCATGATAAGATAGATCTGCCACACCCCAGAGCTCATCAGCGTGGGAAAGCAACTGTGCACCAAGGGCAGTAGATAAGCCCTGGGGTAAATCTAGGATTCCAACCACTCTCCATTTCCATGAAACCCAGCTTGACGCAATAGAGAGTAACAGTCTTTGGGTCAGATGGGCCTGATACTGAATGCCATTCAGGCGTTTACTGCTGTGCAGCTGCAGACAATATACTTTGCCTCCCTGGGCTTTTCCTCCCCATCTATAAAGTAGAAATATGGCTTAACCTGAAATGTCAACAGGAATAATTAAGAAAAGTGGCTGACACACTCTCAGCAAGACACTGTGGACATAGGATCTTTCACAGGCCAATGTGTCCATTGCCTTTTGGGGAATGATTTCAAACTCAAGTTTCTTTCTCAGGACCATGATGTTGGGCAGACCTTGTACTAAAGCTCAGTTCTGTCACTTCACACCAATCTGTATTGAACTCTTCCTGTGGGCAGGGCCCCATCCTAAGAGCTGGGAATATGGATATAAAATAAATGTCATTTTTTTTTTTTCACTGAGAGATGTAAGTAGGTTTCTTCAGCTCTCTAGACGCTCAGTTACTGAGAAGATCAAATGAGATGGGTCTGGAACAAGAAAGCTTGCATCCAACGTTCACCTATGCACCTTTTCATTGTAGACATTGTGGGAATAGTGGCTGTGACATGCAGCGTTTACTGTTTACAGAGAGAGATTTGGCCAATTGTTCGTGATGGCTGCTCTTTGGGGCAGAATGGGGGCTGTAGGGAGAGAGTGGAGTGGCAGGGACCAGACCATGGAGGGCCAGTGAGCCATGTTCCAAAGATGGACTGTGACTACAGGCAGCAGAAATACCAGATTTTAGAATGAGGATCCTGGCCACAACACAGTGAATGGATTGGAGGAAGTGAGAAGTGGAGGGAAGGAAGGGGAGAGAGTGCTGGCGATTCTCAGAGGACAGAAGGCAGGAGCCACCCCTTCTTTTTTTTTTTTTTTTTTTTTTTTTGGATCTGCTGGAATCATAAAGTGTGGCACAAGGAGATAGAGGAAAGGCTATTTTCCTAGGGGGCTCCTTCTCTGGAAGCCCCTCTGGCACTCATGGGAGGCCCCTCCCAGCTTTCCTGCAGACTGCAGAAGAAGGTCCGTTACATTTTTTTTTTTTTTTTTTTTTTTTTGATTCTTACTCTCCCTCTGTTGCCCAGGCTGGAGTGCAGTGGCACGATTTCAGCCCACTGCAACCTCCACCTCCCAGGTTCAGGTGATTATCATGCCTCAGCCTCCTCAATTGCTGGGATTACAGGCACCCGACATGATGCCCAGCTAATTTTTGTGTGTGTGTGTTTGTTTGTTTGTTTGTTTGTTTGTTTGTTTTTGAGATGGAACCTTGCTCTGTCTCCAGGCTGGAGTGCTGTAGTGCAATCTTGGCTCACTGCAACCTCCGCCTCCTGAGTTCAAGAAATTCTCATGCCTCAGCCTCCCAAGTAGCTGGGATTACAGGCACGTGCCACCACACCCAGCTAATTTTTATTTTTAGTAGAGATGGGGTTTCACCATGTTGGCCAGGATGGTCTCAATCTCCTGACCTCGTGATCTGCCCGCCTCGGCCTCCCAAAGTGCTGGGATTACAGGCATGAGCCACTGCACCCAGCCTAATTTTTGTATTTTTAGTAGAGATGGAGTTTCACGATGTTGCCCAGGCTGGTCTCGAACTCCTGACCTCAAGTGATCCATCCGCCTCGGCCTCCCAAAGTGCTGGGATTACAGACGTGAGCCATACCATGGCCAGCTCATTATGTCTTTTTTACTTGGGCTATTTATGGGGTGTCTACTTACCAGGTACAGATCAAGTTTTTATTTTGAGGATTCTTGTGTGTGTGTGTGTGTGTGTGTATGTGTGTGTGTGTGCACGCACATGCGTGTGTGTGTGTTGCTTTTTTATGTTGTTTTCTATCACGCATCCAGAATCTTTCAGGCATGACCATCTATAAATTAAATTCCACCAGGAACACATCTATGGACCTATAAAAAGGGTAATTCACTGTTGTTATTGTATTTGCTCATTACATACATTGATGGTCTATTAAAAGTTACATCTCTTGACAGAGACAGAGAAAAAAAGGAGAAAGCATTTGAAAAGATGAGATGTAAGGACTCTCTTTGTCTAGGTTCATGTATTTCCTTTTGCTGAATCAAAATTTAAACAAAAAAGAAGAGGGGGAAAAGCTTTTATGGGTTTTCTGGAAACCTGGGCATCAAGGATTCAGGATTATTTTCTTGTTTTCTAAATTAGATCAGCTTTTCTTGTCGTTCTCTTTTTCTCTCCCCAAGAAAATTAAAAAGATTTTAAAAAACGAGCATTCATTTAAAAGGCACATAATGAGGCTTAATTAGAAAACGAGTACTAGGGAAGTCAAGGCCAAGCAAAAGGGACCCGGATCACCTCACATGGAGCCAGAAGCTGCAGTGGAACCTTCTCTCTCTCCACATCTGGTTAGCTTGGACAGATGATTTCACTTCACAGGGTCTCATTTTCCTCATTTGTGAAATTAGCAGGTTCAAGCAGATGATATGTATTTTTCCACCCAGCTTCATGCTTTGAGATTCTTTGAGACTACAACTCTGGAAAAGGAGCTAAAATCAAATGCCACCCTCTACTTTGCACCTGCAACCCATAGGCAGTGCTGGTCTATTCTAGAATACTCTGAAACCCTTTTCTGCCTCAGTAAACAAGAATTAGTTATTCCCTTGAGGCATTCCTGCCTCCAGGAGTCTTGAATCTTCTCAGGCACAAATATTTCCTCTGCTGCTCTTCTGTGTGAGGGTCTTGACAGGTGGTCCCTAATGTCAGGAAATTCAGAGTTTTGGTAGAAGATGTGCATGCAAATGATGACTGTGCAGGTGGCAGTCCCTGAAGACCAAAGTCTGATCCATTTCAATGGAGAACCCAGGGCCTTACTGTGAGTCAGAAGAAGCTAGAAGACAGGAATGCAGCCCAGGTAGACTCCAGGGACTGGAAGGAGATCGGAGAATGGGCTACCTCCTGACCCATAAGGACTTCTGACTAAGTATGAATCCAACAGGCAGCAGTTAGAGCTGAGTGCCAAGGGAAAGCAGGGCCAGAGCCAGGTAGACTGTCCTGAAACCAGGTAGCCATTCAAATGGTACAAAGGTAGGAGTGTGGGGAAAAGAGAGGCAGAGGGGATGAGAGTCCCTTGCTCACTGGCTTGGTTCCCACTCGGCTGTCAGCTTTATGAGGGCAGCACCTAATCTGTCTTGTTTAACGTGACCCAGGCCTGTGATGAACTGAATATTTGTGTCCTTTAAGTTCCTATGTCAAAATCCCAACCACCAATGATGGTATTGTGAAGTGGGGCCTTTGAGGCCCTCATGAATGAGGCACTAATGCCCTTCTAAGAAGAAATATGAGAGAGATGATTTTTTTTGGCCACATGAGGATACCACAGGGAAACAGCTCTCTGCAAATCAGGAAACAGGCTCTCACCAGACGCCAATTCTAAGGGTAGCTTGATCTTGGACTTCTCAGCCTGCAGAGCTATGAGGGATAAATATTTGTTATTTGAGCCCCCCAGCCTATGATAATTTGTTATAGCAGCCCAAACTGACTCAGACAAGGCCTAATACAATCCCCAGCCCACAGAGGCTACTTAATGCATAGTTGACTTGAGGATAACATGAGGGTTTTCTTCCCGATTTCAACACAGTTCAGTAAAGAATTTTCATCATTGTTAAGGAGTTGGTTCCCATGACCCAGACACAGAGCCTTTTAGGAATAGTCAACAAGGATGCAAAAGGAGAGGCATGGGGTTCAGGTTGAAGCTGGGGGCTCAGAAAACACAGTTGTTATTCACTAAGGAGAGAGCAAGCATCATTCTAGTTCACAGAGGAAACGTGTTACATCCACATAGAAGCATTTGGGCAAGATTATTGGAAAGGATGGCATCTGCGCTGGTACCCGAAGACCAAGGAGATTTGGAAGATGTAGAGATGGGAGAAAAGGAGGAGAAGAGAGGGAATGGGCCTAGCAGGCCAAGGAGACTACATGAGCAAATTGCATCTCAACTTGCTATATTTCGGCTGAGCAGGAAGTTCAGTTTGCATAGATTGTAGCTTGAAAAACAAAATTGAAGAGTTGAAATGATAACTAAGATAAAATCGTAAAAGATCTTTGAGTAGAAAGGGATTAGCGTCAAGGAGATCAATGAAGGAATTCTTGCAGGGGTCTAGGAGAAAGATCAAGACACTTTGGTAAGCACAGGACACTCCAAGTTCTCATGTCCTGTTACATATACACATCTCTCCGAGTATATGGATTTTTTGAGACTCTTCTACTGGACTTTCAACTGCTAATGATTCAGCACTTTTATTCCTCTCTATTTAACACAGGGATAGAAAAGTGCTCAGGATATTTTTGATGATTATCCACCATGGACAACATCAAACAGCCTTACCCTCTGATTTTACAGACGCAATAACCAGGGCTTATAGTTATGAATGGTTAAGTGATTTAGTTGAGCGACACAATAGTTGATAAAATAGTTAGGGCTCAAACCTGAATCACACAGCCAAACTCTCAGTCCCGTTCAGCTGACTGTCCCTGGACTCATTGTCCAGGATTGTGGCTGAAAACACCATAAATGGGAGGCACTGACAAGATGTATAGGACCCTCTGAGCAAGGTCCCTAATGCTGCAACTGCTTCAGAATAGAAGCTTGTCTTATATTTGAGGCATTTTCCTAACTTTGAGCTACAGACATATTGCTAGGCAGGACAAAAACAGCCTCCAAATTCGGTGGGTTGTGTTTCCTGGCGTGCAGAGGCACAAGGAGATACAGTACTTTATAGGATTCCAGTCTCGGAGCAGGGTTCGCAATCATGCCTTATCATCAGTGTTTGCTTCCCAGCAAATGAAGCTTCCTGCAAGATAGCGAGGCATGGGTTCATTGCAACTACCCAGATCAGGAGAGAGATTGTACTGTGGCCAAATGATAGATAACAAGACCCACTGTGTCTTCATTGGCAGCTCAAACTCCAGTATGACTCAGATAGGGGAAAAGAGAGCATGCCACGGTGGGGCAACGGCAACCTATTAGGACCTTCCCACCTGTCCTTGTTCTTACCAGAAACCAGCTGAAAGCCTTGCTCAACTCTTGTGAGATCCATCATCAAAGAAATTCCTATGGGTGCACCTTTTCCCCCATTCCTCAGACACCCAGTGTTGCCTAGAATGGACTACCAGTCATCAACAGAATCTGTTCATTGAAGTGACAGGTTTTAAACCAAGATATGTCCAACTATAAGACCCAAATGGCTAGAGCCCTGAGCCATGGTTTTCTTATCTGTTAACATGAGGACAACATGTGTATCTAATTTAAGAGATTGTGACGATTAAATCAACTCACCCAGGGCAGTACCTGCAACAACCTAGATGCTTACTACCTGTTAAAAACATTTTTTTTCTACTGTATCTGTCAAGAGGCTATTCCCAATGACTACATCTTTATGATGTGTATTAGTCAGAGCTCTATAGAAAAGCAGAATCAACTGTGTGTGTGTGTGTGTGTGTGTGTGTGTGTGTGTGTGTGTATAGTCATGCACCATATAACATTTAGGTAACTGAAGGGCCTCCTATATGATAGTGACCCCTTAAGATGATAGTGGAGCTGCAAACTTCCTATCACCTAGTAATGCTGCAGCTGCTGTAACATTGTAATGCCACACATTACTCACGTGTATGTGATGATGCTGGTGTAAACAAAACTGTGCTACCAGCATATAAAAGCATAGCACATACAATTACGTAAAGTACACAATACTTAGTAATCATAAATGGCTAGACTATACTTGTTATTGTTATTTTAGAGTGTGCTCCTTTTATTTATTTTTTTTTAATTAACTATAAAACAGCCTCTGGTAGGTTCTTGAGGAGAGATTCCAGAAGAAGGCATTGTTATCACAGGAGATGACAGTTCCATGCTTGTCATTGCCCCTGAAGACCTTCCAGTGGGACAAGGTTTTGGGGTGGCAGGCAGTGATCCCATTGACCCTGACCCTCTGCAGGCCTAGGCTAATGTGTGTGTTTCTGTCTTAATTTTTTAACAAAAATGTTTAAAAAGTAATACAAATTTTGAAAGTTTAAAATTAAATGTTTACAGAATAAGTATATAACAAGTATCTTCATACAGCTATACCATGTGTTTTTGTTTTAAGTGTTACTACAAGAGTCAACATTTTTTAAATTGAAACATTAATCAAGTAAAAAAGTTACAGTAAGCTAAGTTTAAAGAAAAAAAATTTCTAAAATAAACATACAGAGTCTCCAAACCTACAGTAGTATACAGTCATGTCCTAGGCCTTCACATTCACCCACCACTCACTCACTGACTCACTCAGGGCAAATTCCAGTCCTGCAAGCTTCATTCATTCAAGGTAAGTGCCTTATACAGGTATGCCATTTTCTTTTCTTTCTTTTTTTTTTTTTTTTTTTGGAGACGGAGTCTTGCTGTGTCCCCGGGCTAGAGTGCAGTGGCACAATCTCAGCTCACCACAACCTCCACCTCCGGGGTTCAAGCAATTCTCCTGCCTCAGCCTCCCGAGTAGCTGGGACTACAGGTGTGCACCACCACACTCAGCTAATTTTTGTATTTTTAGTAGAGACCGGGTTTTACCATGTTGGGCAGGATGGTCTCGATCTCCTGACTTTATGATCTACCTACCTTGGCTTCCCAAAGTGCTGGGATTACAGGTGTGAGCCACTGTGCCCCACCCAGGTGTGCCAGTTTTTAATCTTTTTTAACTTATTTTTACTGTACCTGTCTATTTTTAGATATCTTTGTACGTGTAACACATGTACCATTGTGTTATAATTGTTTACAGTATTCATTACAGTAACACGCTCTTTAGGTTTGTAGCCTAGCAGCAATAGGCTATACCATATCACCCAGCTGTGCAGTAGTTCCACCATCTCGGTTTGTGTAAGTACACTCTATGATGTTCACCCAAGGACACGCTTCCCAGAACACATTCCCATCATTAAGAGATGTGTCACTGTATATACATATGTATCCAGAGAGAGAGAGAGAGAGAAAGCAAGGGAGATTTATTTTAAGGGATTGTCTCACAAGATTTTGGGAGAAATCTGTAGGTCAGGCTGGCAGGTGGGAGATTCAGGTAAGAGTTGATGTTGTAGTCTTAAAACTAAATTCCACAGGGCAATAGGCTGGAAACTCAGGCAGGCTTTGTATGGTACAGTCTCGAGGCATAATTTCTTCTTGTTCAGGAAACCCTAGTCTTCGCTATTAAGGCCTTCAGCTGATTGGACGAGGCCCACCCACATTATGAAGCATCATCTGCTTTAGTCAGAATCTACTGATTTAAATGTTAATCATATCTAAGAAATAGCTTCACAGCAACGTCTACACTGGTGTTTGAACAAACAACTGGGCTCCATAGCCTAGCCAAGTTGACTCACAAAATTAACCATCACACCATGAAACTGCAAAGGCAGTGAATAGGTGGGGAGTGGTGATTAAATCATCTCATTGCCAGAAATTCATTATTGGACTTCCCTCTCAAGTTTCTATGTGAAGTGTTACAAGCTCAAATTTTCAGGGGGCAGTCTCCTAATATAAAAATGTGAGATAATAGGGAATGAACAGTGGGGCTTCATGAACTTGAAAGAATAGACCCCATACACATATATTTAAACTTAAAAAAATAAAAAAAGCTGTAACAAGAAGGCTTATTGTGCCCTTTGGTTTTTCAAGGATGGGCAGATCAAGCACATGGATGTTGAATGGCATCTAGGCCATGGTGCATCACGACCCCAGAACCTTCACTTAGTTGCTCAAGGAGAGTGCTAAAAATCTCCTCGGCTTAGAAGAAGTGTGTGCAGGAACATGCAACTTGAAGGAGGTTTACACCTAGCACCCTTACAGCTTAGGGACCAAATGGAATGAACAAAATGGACATCGATCACTTGGCTACAGTTCTAGAACTGCAGCTTTGCCTCTCTGTAATCGAGTAAGCCACATTTCTGACCTGGCTGAAATATTTCAATTACCAACCGCACTTCTTGATGCTACTGGTTGTTCAACTAGGATATTCTTTAGTCATTTGGGGTAAGAACTGGGCCCTAGAGAATAAATATAATCATGAACATGCAATCAATATATGAGGAAGGTGCTATACCCCTGCTCTTCCCCATGTGTAAAATGGGAATCAGATTCACTGAATAGCTTGTTCAGTTGGCATAGCTGCATTCATATCCAGTCTACTCGCTCCCAGAGGACACTTGCCCTCAGGATAACTCCTGCCTTCAGCTCATCCGTTGTCCTTCTTTCTGCTCCTTCTCATTCTCTTCTACTGAAAAATATAACCAAAGCCCATCTTGGCTTCTTTGGGTCCTCAAACTCACTAAATAAAAGAGTCAGAATCCAAGATGATCTTGTACTACACTCTGTCAGTCTCCATCCAGGTCTCCCTCTCAACCTTTTTTGGGAATTGCCTTGGCTGAGCAGGGTTGCCTCACCTGGAGCAGCCCACACCCACTGACTGGGCCACCCAGGGGTGCATAGACCTGGCCTTCCCACCCCAATGTGGGATGCTCAGAAGAGTCCTCATTCCCCATGGGGGCCGCTGAGGCCTCTGTTGCAACTGCATCACAGCCCACTTTTCCCTCTGCCCAGTCCTGCCTCTTTCTCTTCCCTCCACAGGGGTTGGTCCCAGGAGCACGCCCTAAAACATTTTCTGTATGGTCACCTCTGTCTCAGAGTCTGCTTCCTCAGGAGCCCAACCTGTGGCAGTTCCTGAGGAGATGGAACATGTGCTGAACATGAGGCAAAAAAAATTCAGCAGGATGGGGATAGATAGAATAGGACTGGACTCATAGGATTATTAGGAGGGTTAAATGGATTAATATCTTGTAAAATGCAAACAATGACCAGTTAGGTGAAAATCTTATATATAAATTTCTTGCAGTTCTGATTTTCATTATAATGATAGTGTTGTACCTTATTACTATTATTCATGATGTTTGTGCCAAAAATCAAACTGTATAAAACCTTGAAAGAGAATTGTGACTTAAGAGCAATTTTAGTGATTTCTCAGCAGCCTGCAAGCTCACTCTGAGTGTCTAGAATGAGAAGCTTCTGGAAAAATCAGAACTGAAGCTAAAAGTCTATTGAGAGAAGTGTAGTTTTACAACAGAAGAAATGGCAGTTCTTTCTGTGCTGGTCAGACTGCACCTGCCATATTGCGTGTAGCTGGGAGTATCTCACTGTAAAGGTGAGAAATTAGAGGGGAATGACCAAGATGGGATGGAGAAGATGTCTTTAACTCTTGGAGTAGGCTTCCTGTACTTACTCTCCACCATCAACTTGCCGTGTCATCCATCTGGCAATTCAACCCCTCACTGGTTGTCACCACCTAGTGAAAGTCTTCCTTGACTATACCATCACTTAAATATTTGACCAGCTTCTTCCTCCTTTTTCTTCTAGACCATATGTACAATTTTTATCATTGTGCCTATTGCATTGCTCGTGTTTGGATGTGAGTCTGATTCATTTCTTCGTCTCTTGGGACAGATGAGATGTTCAGTGCATGTCTTTTCCTGCGGCTGCCATAACAAATTGCCACAAATGTAAACGTACTGGCTGAATACAACGGAGATTTACTCTCACCATTCTGGAGCCCGGAAGTCTGAAATCAACGTTTAGCTAGGGCCATGCTCCCTCCCATGCCTCTAGGGGAGAGTTCTTTCCTGCCTCTTCCAGCGTTTAGTGGCTCCAAGTGTTCCTTGATTTGTAGCAGCATCACTCCAATCTCCGCCATCTTCACATGGGTCTTTTCCGCAGCCTCTTCATAGAAGAACACCTTGCATTGTATTTAGAGCCCACTTTAACCCAAGATCATCTGATCTCAATATCCTTAGCTTAGTTACATTGTTAAAGATGTTTTTTCCAAATAAGGTCACATGTACAGTTTTTGGGTAGACATACACCTTGGTACACATTGTTAAACCCACATATCAATTCAACTACACTGAATTGGCTTCTATTAGGTCTACATGAAAAGTAATGAGGGTCTGCAAAGGGCAGTTTCACAGGGGAAATAAGATAGAGAAAATGCAAGGAAAATGTGAAGGAGGACTAGATGGGTGTCATTGACCAGTCATGCAGGAGGGAGATGCAGAAAGGGAAAAGGAAATCAAAGATCACTGCCAAGTATTGGACCTGAAGGTGCTGGAAGGGTGCTCAAGCAGAGAGACTGGAGTGCGTAGGGTGATGTGCTCTGTTTTGGCAGAAGATGAAGTGATTGCAAGAACAATTATTTGGTTGGCCCACTGATGTTCTGTGCCTCAGTTTCCCCACAAGCCTATGGCACTTCCGGCTTTTCCAGGATGTGCTGAGCTCCTGGTGCAATCAATTAGCCTGCATTCCTTCCCCGGAGGATGCTTGACCAGAGTCCGTGACAAGCAAATCGAGCAGCAGTTTAAAAAGCTTTATGTGATTCATTTCACTAGGTGGGTGGGATGGGCTGAGTGGACCGGAAATGCAGCTGGCCCCAAATGTTTGAGGCCTTGTAAAATGATGTGCGTCTACTTAGGAGACTAGTAAATGGTACTGTCCTCCCCAGGTGCGATAGCCAACTTGGGAACCTTGAGCATCTCCTTTCAAGGTCCTATCTCAATTCAATGCAAAACAAACAATTTTGCCCTATTATGCGTAACATTCTTTAATAACATTTTCTGTTATTAAATTCTGATATGTTGAGAGTTTATAAATCTTTCACCATTCTATATTTTTTAAAAGTATATCTAAAATCTCAACACTTAGGATTCAGATTTAGGGCAGGGAGACCTGGTAATGCTTGTTGCTCTTTGTAAGCAGTTTACAAACAGGCTTTAACCACTTACTGTCTAGGTAGATGGCTCTTTATTTTCCAGCCTTGTTAATATTTTCCTTCAATAATCCACTGTAGGAAGAACAGCTCCTGCTCCCCATTCCCCATTCTCCCCACCTTCTTTCCTTCTCTCTCGTGTGTCCCTTAGTTGCTTCCAGCTGGGCCTGCTCTGACTTCCTTTGCAACATAGCTGACACACACTCTCCAGGAGACGGGCGAACTGTTGCATAGCCCTGGTTCTACTCCCAACTAGCCTGGCCACCTGGAACTAAATCCCCTCCACTCTAGGGCCCCGTTTCCTCATCTGTAGCATGGAGCTGAGAAGAATGCCTGCCTATTTGCTACTCAGGCTTGCTGCAAACATGAAATAAAAAGAGAGTTTGAGTTCAGCTCTCTTCTTAAAGTTAAAAAGGCCAAAGCTGATTATCTAGAAAGGTCAGAGGTAGTTCCCAGTCTTTTGGGTTCTTGAGGCACCTGGGAAGAAGTTGAGAAATTCTCAGACTCTATCCCATACTCCTAAAATTGGCCTGGTTAAAGCCATTTAGGCAACTGTTTTATGGGCTGTCAGAGCACAGAAATGGTGCCCATAACCTAGAGACACGATGAAACTGAGGGCTCCTTCTCAGTGCAGGGATAGGTCAGAATTCCTCTGGTATCAGAGAGAGTCAAAGGACTCTATCCAATTAACGACATGGCTTGCTATTGTGTATAAGCCCAGACTCGCAGGCCATTTATGTATTTGTATCTAGGTATCTATTCATTATCTTACAAACATTCCTGCAAGCATGCAGGGTCAGTTATCCAGTGTTCTAGGAGAGAAAAAGATGCCCAGGCTACAACCTACCTTTGCAAGGCTCCAATGCAAGGGGACACAGACAGGTACATGTATAATGAATGCATGTACAGGGCATTTAACAATATTTGATTGTTTACTTGCTTATGGCTTGGCTCCCTAAATACACTAAAAGCTCCAGGAAGCAGTCTTCATCTATTCTTTAATTACTATACCCTATTGCCTAGTGCATTGCCTGATAAGGAATAAACCCAATAACTATTTGTTGAGTAAATGAATGATTGGACTCATGAACAAACGAAATGAATGGCAATAGAGAGGTATGCAAATGTACCAGAGGGACTCAAAGCGGAAGCAGCAGGGAAGAATTCATAGGGAAGTAATATTTGAACTTGACCTTGAAGAATGAAAAGCATTTTGCCAGGCCCAGAGGAGGCAAAAAGAATAATTAGATCAATGATATGGGAGCATTAAGGAAAAAAAAGGTCTGGCCCAGAGGCCACAGTGTGGGATGACCTGGCAGAGAGAGACGGTAGCAGGAAATAAAGAAGCAACAGAAATGGGATTCCAGGCCAATGGGGCAGGAAACTTAGCTACCGTGGTTAAGAGTTTGGGTTTTCTCTTTCAGGAATAGAGAACTGATGAGGATTCTCAAGGAGGTGACTTGATAATATTCTGCTATTAATAATTACAAAGGTTGTGCTTGCTGCAGTTTGGTGTATGGATTGGAACCCCGGAGGCCAGGAAAGAAGTTGGGGTAGATGCTGGAAGTCAGCCTAGAGATACTGAAAGCAGAAGTAAGGCTGAATATATTAAATAGCTCAAGAAAGTGACAAAGAAGAGATAGAGTCAGGAGGCATTTGGGGACTCTGACTGTTAGGATCTGGTAACAGATTAGGATGATAGCAATGATAGAGGGGGAGGGGTGGGAAGACTCAAGGTTAGCACCCAGGCTACTGGTTTGGAAACCATGTGAGCAATGGATTCTCTCACTAGGAAAAAGTCCTGTGCCTGCTGGAGAATAACCAATTAGAAAGATCCAGAAAATAATTCAGTGTTCATGCCTGGAACTTAGTAGAGAAGTCAGAGTGCAGATGGAAATTTGCAAATTCAGCTGTATTTAGATAGAAAAAAAATGAATAATGAAATATGTGAAATAGTATAATAATGAAATTTTAAAATAAAAAATGGAAAAATGAAATTAATGATAATGAAATAAGCCATCATCTTTCTAGATGGTCAATATACACAGTAACAAAATATACCCAAACAACTCACAGATTTTTAAATGTATTACGTTCTATTCTATGGGCTACAGGCAAAGTCCAAGATGAAGAGAGAGCCTGAAGTCATCCTGAAGTATTTCCTGGACTTCTTTAGTTTTGTGTGTCCCTGTATGAGTGTCCACTCAGCTCCTCGGTGGACCAGGCACTGACCCAGTCCCTGGGGATGCTAAGTCCTGCAAATCTCTGCTTTAGTGGAGATGGCAGTTGAACAGTCAGATGTGAACACAAGTTACTAGTTAAAACAGAAGTAAAATTAAAACTCAGGCAAGTGCTGTGAAGGAGCGAGTCTGAGAGGTCGAGGAGGATTCTCTGAGGAGGTAGCACTTGAGCTGAGTTTGGAAGTAAGAGTTGCCATTAATAAGAAGGAAGACAAGGGCATCTGAGAAAGGGGGAACGGTACCTGAAAGGGCCCCGTGGGAGGGAGCAGAGAAAGTCCAAGGATCAGGAAGAGGCAAATTTGCTCCAAGTGGAACTGGGAGGACAAACAGGGTAGCTGAGCTAAGGAGGCTATTGTCAGGAGCATTTGTGGAGGAAAAAAATGACCAGTTAGTGTTTGATAGAGCTCACGAAATGCCTGCAAAAGAAAGGAAAGTGTAGGAAACTTGGCTGATTAAATGAACTAGGAATGTATAACAATGATGCTTTATGACAGTGAATGTATTTAATGGATGTTAGCTAATTAACTCAATGAAAAATAAGTTAATCTCTTCATAGAAAGTGCCTTAGCAAACTGCCTAAATGATATGGGAGCTCAATAAATATTACTTGAATCAGAGCTGCTATTGCTAAATAGTCTGTCTTCCCACGTTGGATAATGTTTGCTAGATTTTTATGAAATTCAACAAACATAGGAAAGCATCTGAGACATTGCCTGGTTTATGGTTGCTGTCCCTCAAATTTCTTAACAGCCTCTCATCAACCGTCTGGCAAAAGTACGATATTCTTCATTTTACAGAGGAGACAGATACTGGCAGAGCTTGAGGACGGTACCAAGGTCACCCTGCTGATGAGGGAGAGGCAGCCCACATCCTTGTCTTGACTGGGCACTTCTTCTGCCCCACACTACTGTTTCCTGTAAAATAAAGCTCTTACATTTAAAAATTAAGTAATTGGATTACTTTAAACACAGATTTTCTTTAACCCTAGCGGTAATGCAAAGAGAGATTCAGAATTATGTGTGAGACATAATTACTTAAATCTGACTGGGTGGTTGTTTCTATGAATGAATGCACTTAATTAATTTTTCCCCTAGCTTCTTGCTATTTCCCAGCTATAATTTATTTTCTTTCATCCCAGGGGTAATAGAAGGACAACTAAAGAAGGAACCAACGATTTGAAATTCCAGAACTTCAGTCTGCCAAAAAACAGGTCAGAATATTTACTTGTTTATTAACAGAGGAGTGAAAATTTTAATTCTGTAGCAAATAAGCTGACCATCACACACACGGAAACTGTCAATGTGATGGAATGACCTGTAGTGACTTAGAGGTCAGACAGAGACCAAGGTACAGGAGAAGGGTCTTGGCTGGGGTTGAGCAGCCAGAAGGTGTGTGATACAAAGTGAGGCTGAGAAGCCCCCACCTCCGCAGCTCTGCAGGCCAGGCCTCCTTCCACCCACCCCTCCCAGGTCTCCAAACAAGCCCAGAGAGAGCCAGTGATGGGGAGGCTTCTCTTCCTCTGCCAGTGAATGATTTGAATGATGGATCACGGATCCCGCCACAAGTTTACCCTGGAGTCTCACAGCAAGCGGACAAGAGAGAGCCAAGTGCTTACATTGCTATTTCCTTTGTCCTTCTATTGAGAATAACGTTTGCTGAGCAGTGATGGCATCAAAACTTGCACAGGCTACTGAAAATGCAGAGACCAAAGACAAAGTGTCTCCCTCAAGGAGCTCACAGACTAGTCAAAAATCTCAGAATGGAGTGCTAACTTGACTGAATTACTGACGAGAGACAAGACCTAAAGTCAAATCCAGCTGTGCACTGCCCAGCCCTGCCCAGCAGACTAAACCTGGGCCACATCCTCATGTGCAGAACTGTCTCTCTGATGCTCAGGTAGGACTCCCTGGCCAAGCATTCCTGGGGGTGGCTTCTGTTCCTAGAGGTACCCAAGGGTCCTTACAAGTTATATCAATCCTCATATCCCAATTCAAGTCCATCCAACAAACATCCTTCATTCCCTACTATGTGCCAGACACTATAAGCAGTCTTGGAATTCTAAAATGCTCTGGAATAAATAGTTCTCCTAAGCAGAGTAAATGAATGCTGGTAAGATGATAGAATACTTGAGGTGTTTTTGCAAAACCACTTTGAGTAGAGGGAAATTTGTGGCTGTTCTCAGACTTCTTTAATGTTTACATTAAATACATTTGAATAATGCATTTTAAGTCCATTTTCCTTATTTCTTGACAATAGCAAGAGATGGGAGATGGAAGGTTTAGAAGCCCTCCTTCAAATGGAGAGGGATGAAGCAATTACATACATCAAAGTAATATTTACAGTTACATTTGGAGGAAAAAAGACAGAGAGAGAAGAGCAGTGCTTTTTTCTGAAGCAAATTATTTCAAAATGTGTCATAGCATGCTCAAGATATATTAAAAAGAGCAACAGATGATGTTTTTGCAACCTGTTCTAAACTATTTATAAACCTAAATTTAAAAAAATCTATAGACATACAAATCTCTATACCACTGCATATTTTATAATGAATGCATTATATGAATATAAACTACTATTTGAGATATATAAATCAACTAAAAATGTCTGAAAACTACAAATTTGTATCTACCATATTCCTTGGTAAAAATTATAATTATCAACATTTGATGAGAAGGTAAGGAAGAAGCTACTTATGGGCAGCATTGCAGTGTAGAATGAGTCCATTGGATCAGGATTTCAATCTCAGCTGACCTACTTATTAGCTGTGTGGCCCCAGACAAGCCTCTTTTTCCATTCCAACACCTCCTGTGTTTTAGAAGTGATATCTGAAGCCGAGCGTGGTGGCTCATGCCTGTAATCCCAGCACTCTGGGAGGCCGGGGCAGGCGGATCACCTGAGGTTGGGAGTTCGAGACCACTGACCAACATGAAGAAACCCTGGCTCCACTAAAAATACAAAATTAGCCGGGCGTGGTGGTGCATGCCTGTAGTCTGAGCTACTTGGGAGGCTGAGACAGGAGAATCACTTGAACCCGGTAGGCGGAGGTTGCGGTGAGTCAAGATCAAGCCATTGCACTCCAGCCTTGGCAACAAGAGTAAAACTCCATCTCAAAAAGAAAAAAAAAAAAAAAAGAAATGGTATTTGAAAAAGTAGACTCTGTTGTTCATTATTGAATCTCTTGAGCCTTCCTGTGTCCACAGAATAAATGGATGACCTCTGAGGTGTGCTGGGAATAGAGTAGGTTCTCATTAAATAACGTGGGCTAATAGTCACTGAGTGGTCACTGTGTGCTAGGTGCTGTTTTAAGAGCTAATAGGTAACCCTTCCTGGATCCCAACAATTACACTCTTATTAGTTTCCTGTAACAGCCCAGAGAGGGTGAATAACTTCCTTCGAGGCTCAGTGGCTAGTCGCGATATGGTAAATGGCAGCTGTAATTATTACTAATATCAACAACCCTGGTGCTCCCCATCACTGCCCTCATGCTAGGTTGAGTGTGGGAGTTAACTCTCCTGCAGGCCCCCACAGCCCAACCACCCCAAGTTCAAAAGTGCCTTGATCTCCTGGTAATAAACAAAGCAAAACACCAAGTTGAGTGCTGGACCCCACTTGGATGATACGGCCTGGGAGGATCTCCAAGAAAAATACAGATCACATCCACATTCATTATCCATGATCTGTCTACAATATTGAAATGAATGTGTTTTTTAGCATCTCACTAAATCCCCAATACCCACTTTTATTTTGTACTGTTTCCTCATGTCCATAGTGAAAGAAAAACACCAACTGATGTTTCTCAATTAAATCCAAACTCCACTCAATAACTGAGCGCCCGATGTGCGCCAGAACCTTGGCATCCAATGTGCACCATAATCCTCTGAAGTAGGCATTCATATTCCCATTTACGATAGGGAAAAATAGTCTGAGGGAGGTTATATGTTTTTGTCACAGTCCCAGTGGAAAGGGGTACCAGTTGGATTTGAATTCAGAGTCTAGCTTCAAGTCAAGTGGCATTTCTGGGATTTTTTTGGTTTGGTTTGGTTTGGTTTGGTTTGGTTTGGTTTTGAGATAGTTTCGCTCTTGTTGCCCAGGCTGGAATGCAATGGCACAATCTCAGCTCACTGCAACCTCCACCTCCCAGGTTCAAACGATTCTCCTGCCTCAGCCCCCCCAAGTAGCTGGGATTACAGGCGTGTGCCAACACATTCGGCTAATTTTGTATTTTTAGTAGAGATGGGTTTCTCCAAGTTGGTCAGGCTAGTCTCGAACTCCCAACCTCAGGTGATCTGCCTTCCTTGGCCTCCCAAAATGCT
Organism: Theropithecus gelada; assembly: GCF_003255815.1. Taxonomy (NCBI): domain Eukaryota; kingdom Metazoa; phylum Chordata; class Mammalia; order Primates; family Cercopithecidae; genus Theropithecus; species Theropithecus gelada. Next base: position 9,566,128 of record NC_037672.1, on the reverse strand, counting down.
GGGATTACAGGTGTGGGCCACCCACCGTGCCCAGCTCTGGGTTCTAAGTGATTAAAACTTTCTTATGTATATGTATATATATGTATATGTATATTCTTATTTATATGTATATGTCAGCATATACATATGAACGTAGATTTCTATTCTGATGAGTCACTAATCTGCTCCTGTCAAGTCTCCCCACCATGAGGAAGGGGCATGTGCCCAGCCCTTCTGGAAAGCACAGCCACATTTACATCAGGGAGGCCTGGTAGCTGCGGTTCCTAGAGCGTGGGCCTGGGACGAGCAGCTTCAGCATCATCTGGGAACTTAGCATTGCTGATTCCCAGACTCTGGCCTACTGCACCAGAAGGGCAAGTGTTGGAGCCCAGGCACCCGTGTTGAAATAAGCCCTCCCTGGGGGTGCCAGTGTTTGCTCAAGTTAGAGAACCTCGGATGGAAGCATGGTTACCAGGAGTGTAAGCTTCCAAGTGGAGTGACAGGCCCCTGGGCTTGAATTTCGCTCTGCCCCTACTCACTGAGTGACAGTGAGTGGGGTGGAGGGAGGAAGATGGGAGGCAGAGGGTGGGGGGAGATTGGAAAAATGGTGGATGCAGGAGCTGTTTCCCCACTGGGGAAATGTCTGACTCCTTCCATTAACCTCCTTAAGTTCTCTTTGTTGGGCACTGGAAAAATCAAAGATGAACGAGACATAGTCCCTGACACCAGCATGCTCAGTATCTGGTGGGAAGCAGAAGAATGGGTGTGGAACTATAAAGTACATACATAACAGATCATAAGCCCGTGCCATGCACCATGGCAGACACAGACGCAGGCCCTAGGGAACAGGAGGTACACAGGATCAACCAGGGAGCTGAAGGGCTTGCCAAGTCCTCTCTCTCTAGTGAGCAGCGGCACCAAGGTTCAATCCATGTCTTCACTTTCCAAGCACTAGTCTCCTTTCCTTCCTTTACTCTTGGCAGCGCTGCTAGGACAGTGTCACCACACTATCCACATTCAGACCCCTCCCATTCGTCACCTCAACGGCTATGGAGTTCTTCCTTTCTGCCACTAGCACCTGCAGCAATAGTTAGATCCAGGGGGGCAAAGTGCAGGCAGCCATAATTTCTCAGGGCCCATGAGGCCCAGTCGTCATCCTTTGGAGACTGGAGTCCTCTTTTTGTTTTTCTGGGTTTTTTGTTGTGTTTTCTTTTGTTTTTTGAGACTGAGTCTCATGCTATCACCCAGGCTGGAGTGCAGTGGCGCTATCTCAGCTCACTGCAACCTCCACCTCCCGGGTTCAAGTGATTCTTGTGCCTCGGCCTCCTGAGTAGCTGGGATTACAGGCGCCCGCCACCACGCCCAGCAAGTTTTGCATTTTTGGTAGAGACGGGGTTTCACCATATTAGCCAGGCTAATCTCGCACTCCTGGCCTCAAGTGATCCACCCACCTCAGCCTCCCAAAGAGCTGGGATTACAGGCCTGAGCCGCCGCGCCCCGCCTGGAGTCCTCTTCTATTCGGTGAACTAGGAGGCCCTCTACTGGGCCCCTTCAGCCAGGCAAGCCCAGGAGCCTGCTGGCCACAACCGCTGCCCGCTCTCCTGGCTGCTCTGGTCTGCCCCGCCTGCCCTGAGCCTCTGGAGCACTGAGAGAGCCATAAGGGTCACACTTCTCACTGTGGCCCACCTCACCATGTAGAAGGCAGAGTGCCGCCCTGAAAGGTGTCACAAGCAGAGAGCTTTGTGACAGGTCCTAGGTTCTTTCACAGAGGATGCAGAGAAGAAAATGTGGTGCTCCACTGGCTTTCTGGGAATTGTCCGCAAAGGTCTCCTACATAGTAGAGGCTCAGGCTGGGCGCTGTGGCTCACATCTGTAATCCCAACACTTTGGGAGGCTGAGATGGGCAGACCATTTGGGGTCAGGAGTTCCAGACCAGCCTGGCCAACATGGCGAAACCTGATCTCTACTAAAAATACTAAAATTAGCCAGGCATGGTAGTGGGTGCCTGTAATCCAAGCTACCAGGGAGGCTGAGGCAGGAGAATCCCTTGAACCTGGGAGGCAGGGGTTACAGTGAGCTGAGATCACATCACTGCACTCCAACCTGGGCGATAGAGTGAGACTCCACCTCAAAAGAAACTAACAAACAAATAAATAAATAAACAACAGAGTAGATGCTCGAGAAACATTGGCTGACGGGGGAGGAGGAAGAAGGGAGAATCAAGGCAGAACCCTAGGGTCTTATGTTATGGATAACCCTAGAACGCTGTTGATCTGTAGTATACCGAGAGCCTCCTATAATGTCTGGCATTACTAGATACTTAAACAGACGTGAAAAAGAAACTTTAATAGGGAAAGAAGGATAGAGAAAGGAGGAAGAAGACAGAGACCAAGTGGGGAAGTGGGGGAGGCTCAGAGAGTGGATGAAGGGATTTCAGGAGCTGCTCTGCCCACTAGAGGAATGTCTGAGCTATAACAGGTCTGGCAAATCATCCTGCTACTCTACTTGTCTGCTGCACAACCCATCAGAATGTCAAATATTTTTTTTTTCTTTTTTTTCTTTTTTTTTTTTTTTTTGAGACGGAGTCTCGCTCTGTCGCCCAGGCTGGAGTGCAGTGGCCGGATCTCAGCTCACTGCAAGCTCTGCCTCCCTGGTTCACACCATTCTCCTGCCTCAGCCTCCCGAGTAGCTGGGACTACAGGTGCCCGCCACCTCGCCCACCTAGTTTTTTGTATTTTTTAGTAGAGACGGGTTTTCACCATGTTATCCAGGATGGTCTCGATCTCCTGACCTCGTGATCCACCCGTCTCGGCCTCCCAAAGTGCTGGGATTAGAGGCTTGAGCCACCGCGCCCGGCCCTGTTTTCATTTTTTAATATGCTTTGGGAGCATTATAGCTTATAGGCACAGGACTATAGCTTATACAGACATGTTTTCTGCCCTCAAAGAACTTAAAGTAAAATTGAGGAAAGGAAAAAAACACAAGTAAAGTTTTACAATATGAGATTTAAATAATAAACTAATAATTAAATGTCATCTTCTAGATTTACTAAATGCATGATTCGAGCAAGAAGTGCCACAGTGTCTCAGAGGAGGGAGGAGACCAGACAGGCCCTGGCAGGGCAGGTTCTGAGGAGGTGGGAGCCTCACTCAGCCAGGAGGGTCTTGGGGGCATGAGCTTGATGAGAGTTCTGAGCGGCACCAAACACTTCCAGCGTTTTCCCCAGGTCCCCTTCAGGGAATTGAATGCCCCAAATATTTCTTATAAAAATAAAATAGGTAAGAGGAGAATTCTTGAAACCAATCAGGAATGCCTTCTAGAAAGAATGAACCCGTGGATTCACTTATTTAAAATGAGCCTTGGCCTGCTTCCATCTCGGGGTGAATTTCATCTGGATTGAGAGGGACTCTCCAATCTCTAATCTTGAAAATGTACAAGCGATTCCAGGGGAATTTAAGTGGCACTTGTGCACACACATGGAATAGGTTCCTACTACATGCTAGGCACTCCATCTGGCCTTGTCGGGATAGGACAGGTCAGCGTATAGACCCAGACATGATCTGCAGTGTATCTTTGGCCCATCTCGCTTTGGGATGCCCTCTTTTCTATGCTTCCCTCTACATGCGCCTGTGGCATTCATTCACTTATGCATTCACTCACTCTTACCCAGTCAGCACCATGTTGGTGTGCACATGCTCCAGGCACCATATTAGGCACCAGGCCTCCCTTTTAGAAGCCAGAGGTTCAGGGTAGGCAGTCTGAGAAATCCAGTTGCATTCTGTTCTAGTTATGTCAGTGTGAGTTCCATTACATAGGTACCAGGAATGTGCCCAGGTAAGGAGAAGAGGGCATCGGTGGCCACATGGGAAACAAGAAAAACAGTCTGTCCAGGCCATCACTACCTATTCCCTGAAATATTATAGAGTCCACTCCTTCTCTCTCAAATCAATGCTGTGTGTTCCTATGTTACCTCTGTGAGACACAGTTCTAAGCATTCTTCACTCTTGCAAACCTCCACACGACCTCTAGGATGAGGCTTTGCTCATTCATCCCTCCAGATTCCCTACTCTCTGAGCACACTGCATTTCCAAACCATAGTCCCCACAGCTCCATGATGCAAACGCTCCACCTTTGAGTGGTGGAGACAAAGGGGAGAGATGTATCATCAGACAGGCTCGGTGGGACTCCCAAGGGGGCTAACCTCAGCTAATCCATCTGCAAAATTAAAGGGTTCATTTATGGTGTTGAATGTCCCTTTTGGCACTAGTGATATTTTACAATGGCCCTAAAATTGAGATAAAGATGCTTTCTACCAAGAACTGCTATGAGGTTTGAGTGAAATCACCTTTCTACAGTGCCCGGTTCCAGATGCAGTGCAGACATTCAACTAGAGGGAAGAAGGTGATGAATGCAGAAACTTTCCATCCTTCCTTGTTTTTATCTAGATTATATTTAAAATGAGTAACTCTTAGAAGTACAAATTGTCTTTCAAAAATTAGAGAGTCTTATTCTAGAGTCGCTTTCTAATTTCAGGCGACGAACTTAAAATGAGATGTGGAGCTGAACCAGTTAATTTCAGAGGTTTGGGAGAGAGAGAGAAGGCTGGCAGTGTGAAATCACCCTTATCATTTCCCAAGGGTTTTGCTGCTGAATTCTGGACTAGTAGTCGGTGCCTGGGGAGACCCAAAGGACTGCATACCACACTCGAGGAGGCAAAGAAAGATTCATCTCCATGCCAGGAGCTTAACCCTGGAGACAGAACCAAATCCCTCTCTATGGGACTGGAATAACACACCATCCAAACTCTGTTCCCATGGATAAGCAGAAGGCAAGCACGCCCTGTCTACTTCATCACAGCCAGTTCTGCTGGGCAGCAGGAGAGAAAAAAGTGGAAGAGGAGAAGGAGTTTACTTTAGTAGCCTTTAAAAATTAAAAATTATGAGAAGTATTAAATTATTTAAAAGTATTACAAATTGAAAATAATCCAGAATTTAAAATCTGTATTTGTAATGAGCTTTAAATATTAAAAAACACAGACCTCGAAAGGTCAGCCTTGTTCATTTCCTGTGCCACACACTTTCTTGTGACAGTGTTGACACCTGCTTATACACACCGGAAATAGAGAGGAAGGAAAAATTGCTTTCTTTAGGCCCAGCTGTGGAGGGGAACAGAGACAGGGAAGGCAGAAGGGTGGATGCCAACTTATAACACCATCCAGCTGTGGCCCGCTTGCACGTGGCCGTGTTATGGATGCTGTTGACAAAAGGCAGCCGGGGTGCATCCTTGTAATTCCCTGGCAAAAGGCAGCTTGCTAACACATGGGCCTTGCCTGAGCACAGATAGAGTACATCAAATCTCCATGAAGTTTGCTAGCAGTTCCTTTCATTAATCACCCTGGGCTGTCAAGTTGCAGAGTGTTAACACAGGAGTCCTTTCAGATAGCTCATCCGTTGCTTGTGTCAAGACAATGTCCACAATCCATCTAGACAAAACTATGGTGTTCGGGCCACCTCCCCTGATCCCCTCCCTCCCGGACCCTAGGCGGCTGGTCCCAGCCTTCCTCTTTTCCCTCCCCGCTTTGTTTCTGCAGCTCTCTGGCTCACAGCAGCAGGCTCAGCTGGAATAACAACACCATTCCCTGTTTGGCTGATGCTTCCTCTGCTAATTCACTTGGCTTGCACTGACGCACGGAGAGCCCCAGGGTGCATAATCCCGGAGGATGTGACATATGAATGAGCACCATTACTCTGGAGCCCCACTGAGAGGCAGAGTGGATCAGATAAGCCACTTTCAGACAGCTTTGACAATTGGGAGGAAGCTCCCAGACAAGAGAACTCTGCGGTCTACGTTGCTGCCATAGGCTTGTAAATAAGAAGGGATTTGGAGGGAGTCGGACAAATCCCAGCCCTGCCGATTGCTTGTGCCACTTCAGGCACGTTGCTGAACTCGTCTAAGTTTTAGTTGCAATCTGCAAAGTGGAGCTGCAAATGCCTAACAGCCTAAGTCTATGCCTTAAACTTACCCATCACCTCCAAAAGTTTTCTCCCACCCTCTTTACTTACTATTATGATTAAGTGTGTGCATGTCAAGAACAATTAATATAAGATTTACTCCCTTAGCAAAAATGCAATTATGTGATATGGTACCGTTAGGCGTAGGCACTATGCTGTCCAGTATATCTTGAGGACTTATTTATCTTGTCTAACCAAAGCTTTGTACCCTTTGACTAATATCTCCTCATTTTGTCCTCCGCCCAGCCCTTGGCAACCACCCTTCCACTCTGCCTCTATGAGTTTGACTATTTTAGAGGTATCATAAAAGCAGTATCATGTAACACTTATCCATTCACAAGTATATACTTATATCCAAACTCATCAAGTCATCTAGTTGTACACATTAACTATGTACAGCTTTTTGTATGTTAAAAATAATAAGTAGATAGGAACATTCTAAAAATTGTGAAAATGAATGTAAATGGGTTGAACAGACCATAAAAAAAAAACTGCCTACCAGCCAGAGTTGAACCTATCTCAGTGCCCAAACAGGTGCTTACAAATACGGGTTATTTTATGTTCTGTTTGGTGCCACTCTTTTTAGATGTCAGAAGGCTTCAGTTCTGCCTCCAAGTGTCTGAGACTAGGAACAATCCGGTAGCCACTCTAGACCCCAGTTCTCCCATTTAAAAAGCTAACGAACTGGACGACATTCTCTCCAACATGCTTTTTAGTGCCAGTTTGTCTTTGATTCTAAAATCCAGGTAAGGCCAGGGTTGGAAGATAACGAGAACCCTAATTTAGAAGTCAAAGTTCCTTCTGGAATCTCAGAAACAGTTTGCCTTTTATTAGAAATTCCCGAGCTCCAGCCGCCTGCGCTGGAGGCTCTGCCTCCCATCAACGGGACGGCTTTTTACGCTTACATTAAGCTCCCTGTACACAGTCACAAAAACATATCATTTCCATTTCCCGTGTCATGAGTTGCAAGTCCTGGGCGCCTTTTGAGGCCTTAATCAAAGACCGAGATACCAGAGAAGAGGCCATATGTTTAAAGTGTCAAGAGAAAGCACTCAGGCCTCCGATAAATGATTTGCTCCTCACTGGCTGATTTACTGTTCATTTCTGCAGAACCTCCGGCAGCTTGAAAGGGCGCCAACTGTTAACCACAAGGGCTCTGAGGTCGCAGCTGCACGGTGCCTCCTAAGCAGGACTTGCCGTTTCCTATAGGCCTGGGGTGAGGGAGACAGTAGGGACGGGGGAGGCGGATAGGCTGGTATCAAATCCCTCAGTCTTAGAGGCTCTGTGGATTGGGCAAGTTGTAGAGCCCTCTGAATACCCCATTTCCTATTCTATAAATTTCAGGCAGTAAGAGCGAGCCCACAGGTTATTTCATTTTGGGGTTTAAAATGGTGAACAGAAGGCAGTAAGGTACGCTGAAGTCAGACTCAAGTCACAGACCGTGGTCTCCTGGTACAAACGTCTTACTGCTTCACTATTCTGTGCCCAACGTCCCAGACACCGAAGAGACCTCATAAATATTTACACCTGGCGTGTGTTGCGATGTTCAATTAATTGCTCCTGTGACGCACTTTGAGCGCCTTGGAGGAAAGGTGTAATGCAAAGGCCTGGGATTATTAAAGGCAAAAACAAGTCAGCTCACGGAAGCAGCGTCCTCAGGAGCCTTCCACTGCCTCGGGGCTTTTCAGAAAAGCCCAAAACCTAGGGAAAAAGTGTTTCCAAAAGGATCCCATCCAATGGTTGGATTGTGGCTGTGCAAAGACCTTGTCAGAAAATGAGGCCAGGCGCAGTGGCTCACACCTGTAATCCCAGCACTTTGGGAGGCCGAGGCGGGCAGATCATCTGAGGTTAGGAGTTCGAGACCAGCCAGGCCAACCTGATGAAACCCCGTCTCTACTAAAAATACAAAAAATTAGCCCAGTGTGGGAGGTGGAGGTTGCAGTGAGCCAAGATTGTGTCATTGCACTCCAGCCTGGGCAACAGAGCGACACTCTGTCTCAAAAAAAAAGAAGAAAAAAAATAGGCAAAGACATGTACAGATAACTTACCAAAGAAGACACATAAATGGCCCAAAACCTTTTGGGAAAAAAGAAATTCAATCTCACTAGTCATCAAGGAAATGAAATGGGTAAAATGAGGAATCAGGTGCCATGTAGGCAAAGTGGTTATAAGGTATGGATTTAATGGTGGTGAGACCCAGTGAGATGAGCTCTTCACACTCCATGCATAAGAATATAAATTATTATTAATTGGCGCAGCTCATCCAGAAAGCTTGTGAGTAATATGCAACAAGGGGCCGAGAGTGTTCACGTTATTTGACCCCTTCATTGTGCTTGATAACATCTCTCTATAGAAAGATCCAAGCCGGGCATGGTGGCTCAAGCCTGTAATCCCAGCACTGTGGGAGGCCAAGGTGGGTGGATCACGAGGTCAAGAGATCGAGACCATCCTCGCCAACATCGTGAAACCCTGTCTCTACTAAAAATACAAAAATTAGCCTGGCCTGGTAGCACACACCTGTAGTCCCAGCTACTCAGGAGGCTGAGGCAGGAGAATTGCTTGAACCCGGGAGGTGAGATCGTGCCACTGCACTCCAGTCTGGCGACAGAGACTATGTCTCAAAAAAAAAAAAAAGAAAGATTCAGAGATGAGGTTTAAATGCTAAATACACATGGCAACATCATTTTACAAAGTTAGAACTATCAAGAACCTAAATGCCCCTTAAAAATATCATGTAGATCGGGGTCCCCAACCCCTGGGTCACAAACCAGTACTGGTCTGTGGTGTGTTAGGACCTGGGTCACACCGTAGTAGGTGGGCAGTGGACGACTGAGCATTATCGCCTGAGCTCCGTTTCCCATCAGATCAGCAGCGGCATTAGATTCTCATGGGAGTGCAAACCCTCCCATGAACTGCGCCTGGGAGGGATCTAGGTTCACACTCCTTGTGAGAATCCTACTAATACATGATGATCTGAGATAGAACAATTTCTTCCCTTCATCCTGAAACCATCCCCAACCCCCGTCTGTGGAAATACCATCTTCCAGGAAACTGGTCCCTGATGCCAAAATGGTTGAGAACCACTGAGGTAGATAATCAACACCTTGTTTTTGAATAACATTTGAAGATATAGAATATATTTGTAACATCAAAATCCTACATGTTCTTTTATATTATTATTTTTTCAAGAGATCTTGCTATGTTGCCCAGGTTGGATGTGAACTCATGGGCTCAAGTGATCCTCCCACCCCAGCCTCCTGAGGAGCTGGGACTGCAGGTGTGTGCCACCATGCTGGGCTCTTTTGTATTGATACGGATAAAAGAAAAACTTCAGCCGAATGAAATTTAAAGGAGCTTAATTGACCAACAAATGGTTTGAGAATCGGGTGGCCTTCCCAGCCACAGGAGGCTCAGAGACTCCAGTGCAGCCATGTGGTGGAAGAAGGTTTATGGACAGAAAAAGGAAAATGATGTATAGAAAATGGAAGTGAGGTACAGAAACAGCTAGATTGGTTACAGCTCAGCATTTGCCTGATGTGAACACAGTTCCAACAGTTGGCTACATCTGACTGGCTAAAACTCAGTGATTGCCACAACGATAGGCTATTGTCTGTTTACACCTCCACTTTTTATAGTTCATGATGTATAGAGAAATCTTTAGGCAGAACTTAAAATATGTAAGGAGGCAACTTTGGGCTAAGCTTGATTTGACAATGCCTATATGTGTTTAAATGCATGCATACATCTTCAGGTATGTATATAGCTACGTACATGAGAATAACCAAAATATAACCCATAGTGTCCATTTTTATTTTCTTCTACATGTTGTTTTCTAGAAAATAGAAATATATACATTATTTCTGTGTATGATAGAATAATATGTGACTTCAGGTCTGTAATAGTACATACGTAAAGCAGCTTCAGAGGCTGACTTGTACAATGATGTTTGATGACTGCCTGTTCGTACGCAGGGGATCGGTGGAAGTGCAGCAATGGACACTTAACTTGGTTCTCTTTTCTTCCCTAGGTCATGGCCTCACTGCAATAGTGCAACAGGTGAGTCGGGGCTCTCTATCACCTAAGTGATGGGAATGTCAGCATGAGTCTGTTGGGCTGTTACTTCCATTCTTTTTTGTTTTTATTTCAATAAAACTATGGCCTATTCGAAGTGACATTAGCCACTGCCATTCCTTCCAGTTGCCCAAGGGTACAGCCTGATCTGTGACTCTCGCAAGCTTTGGAAACTGGCTGGATGGATGGGAATCCTGGCTCTCTACTTAGCTGTGCAGCTTTGCATGGAGCACAGATCTTTCTGAGCCTGAGTTCCTTCATCTGTGCAATGGGTATAAGTCTAGCTCAGTGCCAGTCTTATGGCAACTCGCTAATATTCATTTAACTAAATTCTATATAATTAGTTACCCCAAAACATGGGTGGAAAGAATGAATGGTTCAAAAGCCATCTTTGATGCTTCTCCTGTATCTCTCTTCATAGCCTCTTTTCTGGTACTAGGCACTTAACAGGAGCCCATTAAAGCTTAAGTAAAAGTATGCACTATTCATCGGGGAAGGTTATTATTTCAGGGAAAGTTCCATAGAACTTCCCTAGAAAGCTGGTGTCTAGATAGAATGACTGGAACAAGGCAGAAAAACGGAGACGTTGTCCAGAGGAAGCACGCAAAGAAGTGATGGAGTCCTAAGCAGTTATGTACTCAGCAAAGGCATTTGAAACTTTCATCATACCGCATGTTGGAGTGCCTAACCAGCCCTCAGCATGTCCCACCCAGCAGCCAGGAGAACTGGGCAAAAAGCAAAAGTGAAAGCGAGAAATATGAGTTCACATAGGCAGAGAGCACCCAGCCTTAATCCCTCTACAGAAAATGTTTTCATTCAACTTCCCGGTCAGGCCTCACCAAGCTTGTGTTCTCTCAAGGTAGATAATACCAAATTGTGTTGGGGTCTTTAGTATCAAAGGCACCTCTCACCCCTCCCATCCTGCACTGGCATCCTGGAGGGTAGAGAATATTGTAACGGGGTGGTATACCTGGGAATGAAGTGGCTTGTCTGATGTGCTTGGCAACTGGCGAATCATAAAGCACACAGGTAAAATAGAGCGGCCAGCTCCACCTACTTGTACCCTCTTCCTCCCATCTTGCTCCCCACCTTGGTTAAGACAGACAGAAATGGACAGATGGGCACTCCATTTCTTAACAACAATCTAGAGACACCAGCAGGAAAAACAAAACAAATCGAAACCCCACAAAAGTCCATTGAGATAAAGTGGCCCAGGCCTGCTCATACACACTCGAACCTACACCTTACCAGAAACACTTAGCAGCAAATCATGACCTTCCCAGTCTGTTCACAATAATAGCCCAGACCAGGCGCAGTGGCTCACGCCTGTCATTCCAGCACTTTGGGAGGCCAAGGCAGGCGGATCACAAGGTCAGAAGTTCGAGACCAGCCTGGCCAATATGGTGAAACCCCATCTCTACTAAAAATACAAACATTAGCTGGGCATGGTGGTGGGCACCTGTAGTCCCAGCTACTCGGGAGGCTGAGGCAGGAGAATCACTTGAACCCCAGAGGTGGAGGTTGCAGTGAGCCGAGATTGCCCCACTGCACACCAGCCTGGGTGCTCTGGGTGACAGAGCAAGACTCCGTCTCAGAAACAAAAGAAAAGAAATAACAGCCCAGCAGACCTATGCATACTTATGAATCGGCCTAGGCATACTTATGAACCACAACAAATGTCTACTAAAGCACAGCAGACCTTATCTAATTAAGATACGCACGACGATTTACAAAACAGACTGTGCGCCACGGTGGTTTGATAACATTCCCAGATACTTCAAGTTGTTTCTGATTTTTGACGATGGGATCATTTGAAAGCAGGAGAGGGCGTTCATGTGAGAAAATACTAGGGAGTCATTAAAATGACGATGTTGAAGCATATTCATTGTCATGGATGTGTTGGTAGCATGTGATTTTGTGAAAAAGCAGGGAAAAATAGTATACACAAAGTGATTGTATATTTATAAACTATAAATCGATGATGGGTGGTGTGTGTGATTATGTGTGTGTCTGTGTGTGTGTATGTGTGACTTGACTATAATCAAATATTTGTATACTTGTATGATTTGTCTTGCTATGGTAACATTATAGCAATTTTTATTACCTTCTTTTTTGCGTATCTGCGGCTTATAATTTTCTACAGTAGCACGTGTTTTTGTATGCTAAAAACAATCTATCAGAAAATATTCTTTAGGAAACTATTCCAAGCCTGGAGAAGACAGACACATATTCAAACTGGGACAGTCTGTCAAGGTCAATACCTTCTCAGAGGCTGATACACAGAGAACAGTGCAACGCTTTCCATAAAATAAACTCCTCAGTTTTTCTCCTTGCCCTAAATGAAGAATGTAACTGGAAAAGATGGCCCTGTTTAGAAAGTGGATCCTTCTGTCTTAAGCCTCCACGTATAATAAAAACATTGATGAAGATAGATATTGGCTGATTTGATTTAAAAGACAAGAAATTTCATTTTGTCCAGGAAAATCTTACTTTTAAGTCTTTCTAAGGAAAGCAGTCTTCAAGGTTGATTTTTCCTACTTGTAAAAGAAAAATTAATAAGGATTTTAGGACACGAGGGAGACATGCAGGTATAGAATATGTGAGCATCTAATGCCCCCTGCTGGCTATTTCCGATGCTGCGATGCCTGTATTAATTGAGCAGAGGCTGGCGTCCTCCTGGTTCTCTCCACAGGGTGTTGGGAATAATCGTGAACAGAAATAAATAAAAAAAATTGACAGTTGAATCTCGGGGACAAGCCAGGATTTCAAATCATCCCAAGATTGGTAAACCCAAGGATTAACATTGTCTTCAAAATTCAATTACAACAGTTAAAAATCACAACAGTTAGCCGGGCGCGGTGGCTCAAGCCTGTAATCCCAGCACTTTGGGAGGCCGAGATGGGCGGATCACGAGGTCAGGAGATCGAGACCATCCTGGCTAACACGGTGAAACCCCGTCTCTACTAAGAAATACAAAAAATAGCCGGGCGAGGTGGCAGCGCCTGTAGTCCCAGCTACTCGGGAGGCTGAGGCCGGAGAATGGCGTGAACCCGGGAGGCGGAGCTTGCAGTGAGCTGAGATCCGGCCACTGCACTCCAGCCTGGGCGACAGCGCGAGACTCCGTCTCAAAAAAAAAAAAAAAAAAAAATCACAACAGTTAAAAGTGAGTATTTTCAAGCCCACGTTGGGGTTTAGCTCTTTGTCAGGCATATAGTAAAGCCAGGGAATCCCTACCTTTAACAAGATGATTCCAATTCAAGTAGTTCTGGGCCATTCTTCTTTAGAATTGCTGGCTGAGGGTTAAAAAGAGAGAGAGAGAGAAGAAAACTATCCAGACTCTTCCCACCAAGAAGCTGTCCTCAATTCTCTAGATAACAAATGTCTCCATATTTCATTTGAATTTCTAAGGGCACTCAAGGAATGGGACAGGAGGCAGCTGCCTTCCCTATCACCATTCACCCACTCGTCCATCCATTCATTCAACCAATCTGTGATACGTTCATATCTGTGCTTTGGGCACAGATTTTAAAAAAGAAAAAGAAAAAGAAAACAAAACTTAAAGGTCCTGGGGACTCAGGTAGTCTGAGATTGTATTACTGTATTTTGCATATGAGGAAATCAAGAACTAGAGAACAGAAGTAAATTTCCAGGGGCCACCTAGTGAGAACATTATGCCTGTTCTTCAAACCCCCATTAAATGTTTCCTGTGTAGCTATTTCTGTGAGTTTGGACTATTTGTGGCTTCGAATTATTAGCTCATAATCTTCAGATCAAAGAACTGTTGTTCAGTGAATAAACTGAAATGCCCAGAGAGCTAGATGACTGAGTCTGTCTCTCTCTCTCCTCTCTCTTTTTTTGTGTATGTGTGTGTGTATGTATGTATACACACACACATATATATACACACATACACGGTCATGTGTCACATACTAATGGGGACGTATTCTGAAAAATACATCATTAGGTGATTTCAACATTGTGTGCACATCATAGAATGCACTTACACAAACCTAAATTGTGTAGCCTACTACATACCTAGGCCGTATAGCATGGTCTATCGCACGTAGGTTACAAACAAAACATCCTGCACAGGGTGTTACTGTGCTGAATATTGCAGGCAGTTATAACACAATGGTAAGAATTTGTGTATCTAAACATAGAAAAACTACAGTAGAAATACAACATAAAAGATAAAAGGGGTACACCTGTGTAGGACACTTACCATAAAGGGAGCTTGCAAGACTGGAAATTTCTCTAGATGAGTTAATGAACGAGTGGTGAGTGAATGAGAAGGCCTAGATCATCACTGTAAACCCATGTCGACATTAGAATCTCTATGCTTAGGCTATTTGATTAAACTATATATTTTCTTCAATAATAAATTAACCTTAGGTTACCAGAACTTTTACAGTTTTAAATGTTTAAAGTTTTGTGACTTTTTGACTCTTTCCTGGTAAGACTTATCTTAAGCACAAAGGCATTCTACCATTTTACAAAAATACTTTCCTTCTTCATGTCCTTATTTCAGAATGTTTTTTTCTATTTTTAATTTTTTTAATTTTTTTTTTATTTTTTAAATGTTTTTGCCAAAAACTAAGACACAGATGCACACATTAGCCTAGGCCTGCACAGCGTCAGGATCATCAATATCACTGCCTTCCACCTCCACATCTTGTCCCACTGGAAGATCTTCCGGGGCGATGACACATATAGAGCTGTCATCTCCTAGGATAACAATGACTTCTTCTGGAATCCCTCCCAAAGGGCTTGCCTGAGGCTGTTTTACAGTTAACTTTTTCTAATAAGTGGAAGGATGCTTTAAAATAACAAAAAAAAGTATGATATAGTAAACAAACCAGTGTTATAGTTATTTTATCATTATGAAGTGTTACATACTGTACATAATTGTACGTGCTAGACCTTCATATGACTGGCAGCAAAGTGGGCTTCCTTACACCAATGTCACCACCACAAGTCCATGAGTCATGCCTTGTACTACGATGTTATAATGGCTACAACATCATTAGGTAACGATACGGATCTGATAAGTGGAGGAAACCAGGGTCCTCAGTCTTGTGCCGAACTAGATAAAACGACATGGACACATGTGGCGTGGTCTTAAGGAGTGGAGAGTTTAATTAGGCAAGAAAGAAGGAAGGAAGAAGAAAACAGGTCCCCCATACAGAGACAGAGGGAAGCGGGATTTGAACAAAGAGAAAACCCCCGTGTAGCAGAAAAGTATTTGCTTATATGAGGAGGCTGGAGGAGGTGGTGCCTGATTTGCATAGGCCTTAGGGGATTGGTTTGACCAGGCATGTCATTCATGTAGCCCGTGAAAAAACTGGCCCTCTTAGCCTTTTAATATGCAAATGCAAGGCACCATGATGTTCTACACATGTGGGGATATGTGGGGGTGGCCATGTTGCCAGGGACATGTGGGGACAAGGGCAAGAAGAGGGCAGGAATCACCAAGTTTGGGTGGACCTAATTTCTAATGGCTAGCCTTTGCATATCAAAATTTGCTAGCTGGTTCTAAGAGCCTGGGCTTTCCTGCTAGACAAGAAGCATTTCTGGGGCTGCTTTAAAAGAAACAAAAATTTTCCAAGGACCCCTTTTCCTCTCTATTTGCCTAAAATAATTTATTAATAACTCCCATAACAGTAATAGGAATTTTTCTGCTCCATTATAATCTTATGAGACCACGGTCATATATGTGATTCATCATTGACCAAAACATGGTTATATGGCACATAAATGTATATACATATATATTTTTTTCTATACCTATTTCTCTCTCTCTCATTCCCCTCTTCCTTCCTCTTTTCTTCTTCCCAGTTATAAGCCATATAGTCAAAACTCACTGACTGTCATAATCCTTTACTCAGAGATGGTGAAATATAAGATTTAAAGAGTTCTACTTTGGCCTTCATCTGGCCACCCAGATGACAGTGGCTACTGAATCCCTGTGCCTCACAGCTGAAGGGGACCCCAGCTTGAAGAACCCTTGTGAAGCATCAGCAGGTGGATATCAACAGAGTTGAACGCTGAAAAAGTCGCACATGTTGCTTAAAAATGAGCACTAAAAAATGAACAAGTTCTCAATATAGATCTGAAAGCAGTGCTAACAACCTGGGTTGAGTGAGAAGGATTTGGTCATGACGTTAAACTTGAAAAGACAAACACACAACACAGCATCTTGTTACTGGGCGCTGAGCCAAGAAGTTATCCTCTGGGAATTCCGAGTTGATTTCCCACCTAAATTCTATGGACCAAAACTTCTAAACAGCCGTTTGGGGGTAGGTGCTATTACTCCCATTCTACAAGTTAACCCTAGTTAACTGAGGCTTATAAGCAATTGGGTTTGCCTGAGGTCACATGGCTCCAGAGTGACAGGGCCAGGATTTAAGCCTAAAACTTCTCCACTCAGCTCCCATGAAATACATGTTGCCTTCCTCATGCCTTTGATCAGCTGCTCTGCTGTGTTCCTGCCAAACACTAACCTCCATAAGGAGATAAAACATCAAAGGCTGCAAGGCACTTAAAAAAATTCATGGGGCTTAAACACGAGAGATGTTTATTTATTTATTTATTTTTTCTTATGTAAGTCAAGTCCCAAGGTAAGCAGTCCAAGGCTCTTTGGCAGCTCTGCTCCTGGAAGTCCTCAGAGACCCTGTTCTTCCTGCCTTCTTGCTCCCTCCCTTGTATTGACTTTAATCTTACAGCCTAAAATAGTGATGTCTGTACTCCAGGCAACAGGATGGAGAAAGAAGAGAAAAGGGAGAAATAAAAAGTGCATAACAACTTCAGGAAGTATCCTGGAAATTGTGACTTGATTTTCCACCTAGATTCAATTGACCAAAGCTTGGACTCATGGCCATGCATAGCTACAAGGAAGACATGTAGCTCCAGGTGACCACGAGCCCAGCTAAACAGCAAAGGGTTCTGGTACCTAAGAAGACAGAGAAAATAGATATGGGGAGACACACGACTGTCTCTGCCACAGAGTAGTTAGTAACAGGTAGCTGGGACTCATGGACCCCTCAATTTTCAACACATATTCTTAAGTCCAGCTGGCAACCTGCAGATTTGGAGCCAACCCTGATCTTTGCCACACCTCTCCTCCCCTTCCCCACTGCCCTGAGTCTTCTTTTGAAACTGAAATGAAACCAGAAGCTGGTTTTGCTTGGGGAACCTGTCTGGCTTGAGAACGTCCAAGCAACCTACTAACTGACTTGCTTTCCTAGGGAAATAGAAAGTGCTAAACCTCTGCAGGCTTCCTATTTTTATTTCTCTTCTCATGCAAGATAAGCATATTCTCGTCATGGGACCCACCGGGAATTCTTCCAGTTCAGGATTTCCTTTGAATGTGAATATCCCATGGCAACAGCACTTGAAGGTCCACCAGCTACCCTTTCCCTGCAAAGCCACTAAATGGGGGCATAGATGAAGGCACCGGCCCTGCACCTCCAGAGACTTCAGCTCCCAGAAGTGTTTCCAAATGAAAATAATCTGAGAGTCTCTATTTACCTAATGGCCTATCTTCCTTTGGAAGGGAACTGGAGCTTCTAGGTTAGTGGTTCTAAAACTTCAGGGTGAATAAATGTCACCAGAGGAGCTGGAGGAAAAAAAAAACAGACTGATTCAACTGGTTTGCTCTGGGACTCAGGTTTTGCCTTATTTCCTTTTTTCAGCTCCCAAGGTGAGTCTGATGCAAATGGTCAGGGGACCTCAGTTGGATGGGTATTGGTCAAGCACCTCTGTCATCCTTGGCTGGGCCTCTGCAGACACAAGAAGAGATGGTCAACGGACAGCCACAGGGCTGGAGTAACTGCCCTCCGGCTATCAGGAGGCTCTCCTGGGCTTTATACTGCGTATATCTATCTTCACTTCCCTCTTAAAAATAACTTTCAAAGGGACATTGTTTCTTGCAAAAAGATGTTTCCTTGAGGGAAACACAGAAGTCAGGTGTTCTCTGGAGCTGTCTGGTGTCTGAGGGTGATGAACGACTCCACACATCCACGCAACACAACCACAACTGTCCCAGGATGCAGCTGTGAAATCTACTGAGCAACTCCCTTTCTCTTTTTAGAAAATGGTCCCAGGAAGCCAATCTTTCTTTCAGGTCCAGGAAGATGCGAATGCCTGGAAGGGTTTTGGTTGAGCCACTTTGGTGGGGATCTGGGTCCATGAGGGGAAGTGTAAAGCTCTGTTCGCTCAGCGCGGGAGGAGGAAGGTTCCGTCGCTGCTTCCCGGTTCTGACATGTTCCTGCTGTACTGCATTCTGTATTTGACAACTGACTGTTTATTGATTGCGCATTCACCATATGCCCATCTCCGCTACACGTGGGTGGCAGGAGCCATCAGGAGCCTGAAGTCTTGCCACTGCCTGGGGGGAGGCAGGTACCATAGTCTGTAACTAGATTATTTATTGGTTAGCTTTGTTCCTAGACGCTATGGAGAAACTTTAAAAAAAAAAAAAAAAAAGTATTAATCAGGGAGGACTACCATCTACAATGAATAAACTACAAATGTTAGTGGAATATAAAAAAGGTTTATTTCTTCCTCACATCACAATCCAATGTGGATCAAAGCAAGGCTTTTTCCAAACAGTCATTGTGATTCACTTCCCTTTTACCCAACAGCTTCCATCATCCCCATGGGCCTTGGGGTCTCTGCCCAGCCACTGAGGCAAGATCAAGAGCATAGAAGGTCAAGTAGGGCAACCTAGATTCCATCACAGCCAACACCCCAGGGGTGGGAGATCCATGCCATGCCCACTCGCCTGCCCAGGGCAGGGGAAGGAGAGAGATGTACACCAGCCAAGCACCACAGGAAAAGGAGACAGACCTGGTGCACACATGTGTGCAGCATTCTCACTGCCATCCCAGGTGCCAGGGGTGGTGAGGCACAGGGCTGGAGAGGTGCTCTTTAATTTTTGCCTGACATCGGTGATCAGGGAAGCCCCGTCCAGGGGAAATGACATTTCAGATACAGTTGGATAGTGGACAAAGATCCAGGCATGGGCAGATCCAAGAAAAGAGGGCTATAGACAGAGGGATGGTGTGTGCAAGCTCCTGAAGTAGCGTGAGCTGGGTGTGCTGGGAGACTCAAGGAGAAGCTGGCTGAAGCAGCTGAAGTCAGAGGTGAGAAAGAGGTAAAGGAAGAGTTTCATGATTCTTATTGCAGAATGGTGAGACAAGCTTTATTCCAGATGATGGAGATAGGTACGGGATTACTGTAATGAGTGTTTGCAGTATGAAAGAGACTGGGCTCAACTCAGAATACAATAAAGACAAGTGGAAATTTATAGGAGAGGTGTAGCAGGACAAGTCACAGACAAAACCCCTCAGACACAAAGTTAAAGAAGGAAGGGCTTTATTTGGCTGGGAGCTTTGGCAAGACTCACGTCTCCAACAACCGAGCTCCCCGAGTGAGCAATTCCTGTCCCTTTTAAGGGCTTACAACTCTAAGGGGGTCCACGTGAGAGGGTCACGATCAATTGAGCAAGCAGCGGGTACATGACTGGGGGCTGCATGCACCGGTAATCAGAACCGAACAGAACAGGACCCCTATTTTCACAATGCTTTTCCATACAATGTCTGGAATCTATAGATAACATAACCGGTTAGCTCGGGGGTCTATCTTTAACCAGGTCCAGGGTGTGGCACTGGGCTGTCTGCCTGTGGATTTCGTTTCTTTTATTTTTTACTTCTTTCTTTGGGGGCAGAAATTGGGCATAAGACAATATGAGGGGTGGTCTCCTCCCTTAAAGGGAGTCTGGGAAAGGAAAATTACAAAATGGAAACCTCAGGGGTAAGGGAAAGAGCAGGGGCAGAGGTGGTTTCTGGCTAAACTGACCTGAAAAGATTCTTGCTGAAGGCAGGCCAAGGTGATCAGACATCACTGGAGGAAGGTGGCAGAGGAGGGCCCTGATTGGATGAGATATGGAGGCTGATCAGGCATGGAGAATGGGAGATTCTGGCTAAACTGACTTAGTAGGAGTCTTGCAAAAATTGGACAATGCAGAAATGAATGTGGAATCTCACAAGGTGGGCCTCGCAGAGAAAAGAGTTCAGGATAGCCTGACTACAGTTTGGTCCAGGAGAGAAGAGGCTGGAAAGGGATGAGGTCAGAGAACAGGATGGGGCAGGTTGTGCTGAGCTCTGGGGGCCACACAGGGCACCTGGTCTGTATGACATGGGCAACGAGTGACATGAACTGATGCACTGTGTTAGGATCATGCTTTAAAATTACATTTTCAAAACTCTGCACTGATGACACAGATAGGTACTCAGGGAGATTGAAGGATAAAAGACAATTCCTTCCCTAAAGAACATACAACAAAAAAGTAATCAGATCCTGCCTATTTGTATTTAAATGTCGTGGTGAGTGAGACAGAAAACACCTACGTTAACAATTCAGTGAGACTGACGTGGCCTGGAGTAGTCAGAGAGAAAAGCAGGGAAATCGGATCTGAAAGGACGATGAGCATTTGGGAAGCAAAGGGGAGGTGAGAGGGAGAAGGGGCTCCAGGCAGGGTCTGCACCAGCAGACACAGAAGGAGCATGAAGCGTATTCGGGGAATCTGGGAGAGTCTCAGGCTGGAACGCTTGCCTCCGGTGAGAAAGGAAACCCCGCAGCTCCCCAAGAAGATGTCAGTATCATGACTACACTCCTTGAGGCCAATTTCCTAAAATGAAATTATATCGAACCCTGAATTAGACAGTGGAGTTGTTTTCCTCGATAACGAGGGCCAGAGCAGATCCCCAATAATTCTGAGCTCATTTGCTCCTTCCGGGCCAGCTGGTCTTTAATGGGTGACCTTATTAATTTAACTCGATTCATGAGAGAGTACAAATTGCTGCTCTAAAGGGCTGGAAAACGTGTTGGTTTCTCTGCCAGGGATCTCAGTGGGGATGTAATTGTGCTGGGTCAGGAAGGTGTCAGTGCCCCAGAGCTGCTATCCAGCCACAATGGATAGCAGGGACGGGGCTGGGACCGGGGACAGGTGCGGGCTGGATTCTGTTCCTCCCAGCTCATTATTTCAAGGAGATAAGCTCTGTCTCATTAACACTTCCCATATGCACTGGTCCTAGGCAAATTCCAGAGAACTGTGTTTCCACTGAGCCAAATTTGCATTAATTTGTACATTACACCTTACAAAAGAGTTGGGCATGCTGATACAATTAACAACTCTTTATTTCATATTTTGGTAAGATAAGGGAATTCAGAGTGAAAGAACTAATGTTTAAGAAAATAAAAGGCCAGGCACCGTGTCTCATGCCTGTAATCCCAGCACTTTGTGAGGCCAAGGCAGGTGGATCATTTGAGGTCAGTAGTTCGAGAGTAGCCTGGTCAACATAGTGAAACCCCATTTCTACTAAAAATACAAAAATTAGCCGGGCGTGGTAGTGTGCTCTTGTAATCCCAGCTACTTGGGAGGCTAAGGCACAAGAATCGCTTGAACCCGAGACGCAGAGGTTGCGGTGAGCTGAGATTGCACCACTGCACTCCAGCCTGGGTGACACAGCGAGACTCTGTCTCAAAAAACAAAACAAAACAAAACAAAAAAAACAGGAAAATATTAAAGCCAAAACAAGATGTAGAAATGCTTATCATATCATGGTCCTCTACAATACTTAGATGAAATTCAGAAATTTATCCTGAATTTCTCGGCAGCCAAAGGAAGAATGGAAATATCCTTAAATCAAAGCAAACCAGTCACTAAAAAGCATGCAGCTTCTGCTCCTAAGACCTGAAAGAAACTTCTCACATAAGTGCTAATAAAGAGAATTTGATTTGAAAAAAGAAATTTAAAATAAAATTGTTTCTAATGCTCCCTGATGCAGGCTAATAGCAAGAAATTACAATACGATTTAGGAAAATAAAGTTTATCAAGAATGAAAAAATCTGCAGTGGTTTTGCATAATCTGAGGGTAAATTTTTAAACATAGAATACTGAGTGGGCTGAATGACCCCAGGCAATCTTTCATAAAGCAAGCCCAAATAAGAGTGTTGAGTGCTGAGAAAAGACAACTGCTGTGTTTTCATTCAGCAAACACCTGGTCCATAACTCAGTTGTTCAATGTGGGGTCTTATGCCTGGCGCTAGAAATAGATGAATGAATAGCTATGACTTCTGTCCTCAGAACACTTATAGTCTATTCAGGAGACAGATGTATGGACAGATTATTGCAATTGCAACATGCTGTGCCTTGTGGGGGAAGAGAAGGGAAAAATAAACCTCATCATTAGCTGAGCTGCTGCTGACTCATGACTTCGGGAGCAATTGCTATGAGACGTCTTCTAACATTATTTTTCTCTTGCAATGAGAATTCTGACCTGCTACAGTAGAGGTTTCTTACCTCCAAGTCACTGATTGATTTGAATTCTATTCTCTTTTCTCCTTTTTCTTTGTCCCTGTTTTGCAAGACCAACAGGTAAAATGGGAAATAAACAAAAATGCACTTTAGTTTTGAAAAATCATAATCAAGGTAAGTTAATTAAAACTGACAAAAGATTTCTGGAGAAAAACAAGGGCCCAGTCTTTTTGATATTTGGAGCTACCACGGTGATTAAAATAATGCTCGGTCTGTTTGTGTTGGCAGGCCAGTACCAGAGGATTAACGAGCCTCTCCTAGACTGGGTAAGTCAGTTGCTTCCCTTATCTATTTTATAAGTCTTTAGTATTTGCAAAGTAGGTGGATTTTATTCAAGATACTTAGTAAAATTTTTAGAAATCAACAGCAACAGGCTGGGTGCGGTGGTTCACACTGTAATCCCAGCACTTCGGGAGGTCAAGGCGGGCAGATCTCCTGAGGTCAAGAGTTCGAGACCAACCTGGCTAACATGGGGAAACCCCATTTCTACTAAAAATACAAAAAATTAGCTGGGCATGGTGGTGCAAGCCTATAATCCCAGCTACTCGGGAGGTGGAGGCAGGAGAATCGCTTGAACCCAGAAGGCAGAGGTTGCAGTTAGCCGAGGTAATGCCATTGAACTTCAGCCTGGGCAACAGGAGTGAAACTTCGTCTCAGAAAAAAAAAAAAAATCAACAGCAACAACAACAACAACAAATGCTTTTCTAAGTGGCATACTTTCTTGGCAAGAAAAACTGCATTTTAATTCTTGGGTATAAAACTGTAGCAGAACAGCCACAGACAAGAACCCCTCAGACACCGAGTTGTAGAAGGAAAGGGCTTTATTTAGCTGGGAGCATCAGCAGACTCACGTCTCCAAAAAACCGAGCTCCCTGAGTGAGCAATTCCTGCCCTTTTAAGGGCTTGCGACTCTAAGGAAGTCTGTGTGAAAGGGTCATGATTGATTGAGCAAGCAGGGGGTATGTGACTGGGGGCTGCATGCACCAGTAATCAGAATGGAACAGAACAGGACGGGGATTTTCACAATGCTTTTCCAAATGTCTGGAATCTACAGATAACACAAGCAGTCAGGTTAGGGGTTGATTTTTAACTACCAGGCCCAGGGTGCAGTGCTGGGCTATCTGTCTGTGGATTCCATTTCTGCCTTTTAGTTTTTACTTCTTTCTTTGAAGGCAGAAATTGGGCATAAGACAATATGAGGGGTGGTCTCCTCCCTTAAAACTATATTCCAATTCCTCAGCTATAAAATGGAAATAAAAATTAATTAACATGGTCATTGTGAAGACCGAATAAAGTGAAAATACCAACACACTGTGCTGGCAGGTGTGTTATGAGAAGCGCACTTCCTAACACTCATAGTAAAATTTTAAATTGAAATAAACTTTCTTGAGAGCAATTTCGTAACATTAAGTAAGCAATATTAAAATACTCACTTTTTTGGCCCAATAATTCAATACTTAGGAGTTTAAAAAGCTAATCTAAAATATGTACTGATACTTAAACACATTCACATATTTTATAATAATATATTTTAAATGGCAGCACGTTTGAATTATGCTAAGTATTCAGTAATACAAAAGTAACTGCATCTTGATACATCTATTTTATGAAATCATTTGCAATATTTACAAATAATTTTAACAACTAGAGAAAAAGATTAAAAGTTACAACATTAATTCAATACATTTTATTACAAGTAATTGCATAGGTATATAATTTAAAGTTATAACTTGCATATCTATAGATTAGATGGGCAGATATATGATTGATTGATTGATGATTGATTGATTCTGCTCATAAACTCATTGACTCTTTACTGTTTGAAGTAGCTCTTTAAGAATCTAACAAAAGCTATGGACCCTTACCCAGAAACACACATTACACACACACACAGGCACACACAAAAATTGTAAAAATTAAAAGGTTCATGGGTAAAGAATATTGAACCTCTAGTTAAAAATCCTTGAAATTGATAGAAAATAGATAATACATTGATAGATAAATAGATATAACTCTATATTTAAAACAAATATCTGTTTCTCTCTCTTTCTCTCTCTCTCTAAAGAAGTACACCAAAATACTTATATTTACTCATGGGTGCAAAATATCTTCTGACCTGGCGTGACGGTTGTTCTTCCCAGCATTCTTATCATGTCCTGACTCTATGAAGTCTAGCAAGGTATTGGGTGGAAAGTTGGAAAATGGGTTGAGGCTCACATCCCAGTTCTTCTAGCAGGTCCAAGACTTTCCCCCAAGAAGCTAAGCCCTAGAGAGCCTTGGTAATTGCCGTTAACAGTATGTAAATGGCACCTTTGCACACATACCCATCTGTGAAATCCCCAAAGGAGTCTCCTGCCTGAGCTCCAGCTCAGAGCTCACTGGGTGTACAGTTCCAGAACCGAGACACCGTCTCTCCCTTTGCTGTGTCAACAGTGAAACTTTCTGGAGTTCACATACTAGCAACTTTGCTTTGCTTTGTCCTGGGTACTGGGCTCTACCTATGACTCAGCACACATCAACTAGAGAAAAAAGATCCAACAGGTACTGAGTTCCTGCTGTGGGACAGATGCCAAAGTAGAGCGTTGAGATACATTTTCTCAACTAACAACAACGAGATAAGGTGGGTTTAGTCATCTCCAATTTACAGATTGAACCTATCAGTCAGGGAGCTTAAGTAACCTTCCCAAGAATGCGAGATCAAGAGTCGTGTCGCTGCTTACGCATAACACGATGCCGGCTGCAGATTTTAATGCAGAGGAGCACATTCCAGAATTCCTATGATGACCACTGCATGCGAGTGCATCTGTTACGGATTGGTGTCCATTCCTGTCAGTCTAGTGTTCAGACCCAGAGCCTTTGCTGAGTGCCTGTGTTAGTCTTCCAGTGTTGCCATAACAAAATGCCATAAACTGGATGGCTCAAACGACAGAGATTTATTTTCTCATGACTCTGAAGACCAGAAGTCCAAGATCAAAGTGCCAGTAGGGTTGGCGAGAACTATCCCCTTGTCATGCAAATGACTCCCTGTGTGCTCACATGGCCTTTCCTTAGTGTGTGCATTTGGGCACGGGTGAGGAGAGAGAGGGAGAAACCCAGAGAGAGAGAGAGAGAGACAGACAGAGAGAGAGAGAGAGAGAGAGAACTCTCTGATGTCTCTTCTTATAAAAACACTAATCCTTTTAGATGAGAACCCCACCCTTATGACCTTATTTAACCTGAATTACGTTTTTAGAGGTACCATCTTCAAATACAGCCACACTGACGGTTAGGGCTTCAACACACGAATTTGTGTGAGCAGTAGGGGGTGGGGTGGGGGTAGAGAAACATTTAGTCTATAACAATAGCCAAAGCAAAACCTAAGGTTAGAGAGGAATTGTTGAGACCATCTTTTATGGCAACTGTTCTTATTAACAGTACAAATATGTAGAAATCCCATTTTACAGATGAAAAAACTAAGCTTCAAGGCAAAGGCATATCTCCAATCCAGCAAAGTGAAGACTTTAGTCAAAGTCTTCATGTCCAAAGTCCAATGACACTTACTCCACCTCAAATGTTGTGCAATACCAATGGTCTATAACCTGGTCTCCTGGCTCCATATCAGGAATGGAAAAATGACCAAAAATGAAAAAAAACAAAATGATAGTCTTGGCCAATTCACTTGGAGAGTGGGGCAGCTGGGGGGATATGAACCCATAGAATTTTCTCAACTATACATTTTACCTAAATTCTCACACCTAAACCTGATTGAATGAACTAGAATTTCAAAAATGATGGTGTCAGCTTTAGCACAAAATTTCACCTTGCAGTTGCTTTTACTGCGATAGTGTCACATTTTAGGACAATATACAGAGAGTGGTGTCACTTCTTGAAGCCCCACCATTAACAGTAAAGACCCAAATAATTGCTTTTGTTTTCCATTGCTGCCATGACACATCCCCACAGATTTGGCAGCTTGACCATTTATTATCACACAGTGGATGCAATCAGAAGTCTGAGCACAGCATGGCTCAACTAGATCCCCTGTTCTGGGTCTCACAAGACTGAAAGCAACATGCTGGCAGGGTTGCATTCTCCTCCAGGGGCTCTGAGGAGGAACTTGCTTCCAGATTCTTTTAGGTTGTTTCATAGAATCCAGTTCCTTTCTACTGTCGGACTGTGGTCCCCATGTCCCTGCTGGCTGGCTGCTGTCAAATCCTTCTACTCTTGGACTCTCTGTAAGTCATCCTTCTGCCAGATCTCTTTCTTTCTCTTCTACTTCCTTTCTCTGACTTCCTCTTCTGCGTCTTAAAACAGGGTTTTTTTGGAGATAAAATATACATGCCATTCAGTTTACCCATTTTATGAGTACAATTCAATGGTTTTTTAGTATATTCGCAGAGTTTTATAACCATCACTCCAATCAATACATTTTTATCATCTCAAAATGAAACCCAGTTCCCTCTTCCCCCAGATGCTGGCAAATATTAATCTACTCTTTATCTATAGATCCTCCTGTTCTGGGCATTTCATATAAACAGAATCAGGCAACATTCCACTTTGTATATGACTACCTTCTTATCATTTAGCATAATATTATCAAGGCTCATCCATGTTATAGCATACATCAATACTTTATTACTTTTCATTGCTGAATAATATTCCATTGTATGACTATACAACACTTTATTTACCTGTGCAGTAGCTCATGGATATTTGGGTTATTTCCACCTTTTTTACTATTAAGAATAATACTGCTATAAACACGTGCTAGTTTTTGCATGAATGTGGAATTGCTGGATTACAGGGTAGCTCTGTGTTTAACCTTTTGAGGAACTGCCAAAGTGTTTTCTGCAGTAGCTGTGCCCTATTACATTCCCATCAGCAATGCATGAGAGTCTCAAATTCTCCACATTCTTGTCAGCCCTGATTATTATCTGTCTTTTTTTAAATCATCTTGGTGGTGTATGGCTGACATCTCATCGTGCTTTTGATTTGCATTTTCTTAACGGCATCTCTCCATGGGATTATTGATGATTTGTATATCTTCTTTGAAGAAACATCCATTCAGATCCTTTTCCCACTTTAAAATTTGGTTATTTATCTTTAAATCATTGCATTGCAAGAGTTTTTCATATATTCTGGATTTAAGCTGCTTATCAGATACATGATTTGCAAATATTTTCTTCATTCCACAGTTGCCTTTTTATTTTTTGTGGTCTTTTGAAGCACACAGATTTTCATTTTAATTAAGTCCAATTTATCTATTTCTTTTATTGCTTGTATTTTTTGTTCTATCTAAAAAACCATTGCCTAAGCCAAGAAATGAAGATTTACTCCAATATTTAAGAGTTTTATAGTTTTAGCTGTTATATTTATATTCATGGTCCATTTGCATTTAATTTTTGCATATGATATAAAAAAGAGGTTCAACTTCACTATGATGCATGTGGATATCCAGTTGTCTCAGGACTATCTGTTGAAAGACTATTCTTTCTACCCATTGAATTGTCTTAGCACACTTCTTAAAAATCAATTAACCCTAAGTGTAAAGGTTTATTTCTGGACTCTCAATCATATTCCAATTATCTGCATGTCTATGTTACTACCAATACCACATTGTCTTGATTACTGCATCTATGTACTAACTTTTGAAATAAGTGTTAGTCCTCCAACTGTATCTTTTTTTTTTTTAACCCAAGATTGTTTTGGCTATTATTGGTTGTTCTTATTTTCATAAGAATTTTAGGATTATCTTGTCAATTTCTGCAAAATAAATCAGTATATTAATTTGCAAAGTATTTCTATTTTAACAAGATTAAGTCTTCCAATCCATGATCATTGGTCATCTTTCCATTTATCTAGGTCTTCTGAAATTACTATCAACAGTGTTTTGCAGTTTCCAGAGT
Organism: Theropithecus gelada; assembly: GCF_003255815.1. Taxonomy (NCBI): domain Eukaryota; kingdom Metazoa; phylum Chordata; class Mammalia; order Primates; family Cercopithecidae; genus Theropithecus; species Theropithecus gelada. The sequence goes on along the minus strand of NC_037672.1, from coordinate 9,537,803 downwards.
ACAAGTTTTGCACTTCTTTTGTTAAATTTATTTCCATATATTTTATTCTCCTTGATGCTATGCTAATATAATTGTTTCCTTTTTAAAAACATTTTCATACAGACGAGGTCTCACTCTGTTGCCCAGGCTGTTCTCAAACTCCTAGCCTCAAGCAATCCTCCTACCTCAGCCTCCCAAAGCGGTGGGATTACAAGCATGAGCCACTGCACCTAGCCCATTTTCTTAATTTCTATTTTCAGTTTATTACTAATTTATAGAAATATAAATTGTCATTACTAGCATATAGAAATACAACTGAATTTGGTATATTAATCATGTATCCTGACACCTTGAGGAATCATTTATTAGTTCTAATAATTTTTTTAGTGAATTATTTAAATACAAGATTATCTTATTTGCAAATAGGTCCTCTTTCTGCTTCTAAGGGTTCATGTGATTACACTGGGCCCACCCAGGTAATCCAGGATAATCCGCCCATTTTAAGGTCAGCTGATTAGTGACCTTCATTACATCTGCACTGTCCCTTCACAGCAGCACCTAGATTAGTGTTGATTGAGTAATCAGAGATGGGAATATTGGGAGATATCTTTAGAATTCTCACTAGCGCAAGAATTAAACTTCTATTTAAGATCCCAGAACCTAGACTCTTTTTTTTTTTTTTTTTTTTTTTTGAGACGGAGTCTCGCTCTGTCACCCGGGCTGGAGTGCAGTGGCCGGATCTCAGCTCACTGCAAGCTCCGCCTCCCGGGTTCACGCCATTCTCCTGCCTCAGCCTCCCGAGCAGATGGGACTACAGGCGCCCGCCACCTCGCCCGGCTAGTTTTTTGTATTTTTTAGTAGAGACGGGGTTTCACAGTGTTAGCCAGGATGGTCTCGATCTCCTGACCTCGCGATCCGCCCGTCTCGGCCTCTTAAATATTTTACTTGCAGCTAAGAAAGTCTATCCCACTTCTCTAGCCAGCACTGTAGCCTGTCTTTGTCAACATTGTATCTTCCTTCGAATCACTGGAATGTTACCACCTGCTTAGGAAAGAAACTTTGCTGCAGTCCTGAACGGAGCAAAAGGCCACAAAGATGAAGACTATGATGACCCTGAGCTTCGGATGGAAGAGACGCGGCAGTCAATTAAAATTTTACCAGCCAGGCCTATAAAGGAATCTGAATATGCAGGTAACGTTTAGGGGTCTGCCTAGAACAAGAAGATGCATATACGCGCCGCCATATTGCACACTATTTAAAGGTGCGGTTTCTGAATTAAACAACCCTAGGTTAACATCTGCCCGCATGACTTACTAGCTGTGTGACCTTGAGAAAGTCTCTCCAATTCACTTTCTCTTTCTGAAAACAGGGTTCATAATAATAGAAGTTGCCCCAGAGAGCTCTTTTGAAGATTACATGAATGATGCATGTTGAGTTCTCACCAGAGGACCTGGTACCAAGCCAGAGATCTGTAATCCTCACCATTATTATCGTGATGTTCTCCGTGAGCCCTAGGAACAACTGATGAGCATAACGGAGGGTGGATAGGCAGGGATGCGGCAGCATGGGAAATGTTAAATGAGGTCTGCATAGAGGGGAGTAGAATGAAAAAAAAAGACTTTTTAACTTGGTTAATTCATTGTGCAGCCAGCCAGCCAGCCTAAGAGCATCAGCAGGGCATGGCAGCAAAGCTGCAATTGTTGAGAATAAAGAGGACCTAATTTCATACTCGCCTCTGTCTCTAACTGTAGCACAAAGGGCAGCTTCAGCAAGTTCCTTGAGATAAAGCACCCTATTGTAAGGGGGAAGAGGAAGCATTCACGATTTCTGAGGGCCTGAACCACTAAAATGAATCTATAGAAGTGTATTTGGAGAAAGTCATCTTGTAAATGATGATGACTTTTTTTGTTCAGTCATTCGATAAGCATTCACTGAGCATCTACTATGTGCCAGTTTCCATGTTAGGATTGATCGGAGGACACAGAGACAAACAATGCATGATCCTTACCTCAGGAAGGTGCAGTCTCGTGGCAGAAACAGGCAGCTCAACCGATGAATGTGATAGAATATGTTAAGTGTGTAATATAGAAAGGAGAGCTGGCATGGGGTGTGGCTGGGTGGGATCTAGTAAGATTTTTAAAGGGCATGCCATAGCCCAAATCTTGCAAGAATTATAGAATTTCTAAGATGAATGAGAAAATGAAGAACGTTCAAGTTCAGACTTTGGCATTTATTTGTGTGCACTGAGAAGAGCAATTTCTTCTCTTCATACATCAGTCTCCTACTCTGTTAAATGAAAGCAGAATTGCTTGCCTTGTACTTACATTGTAATGATCCAGTGAGTTTGTAGATGTGCAAATACTTTGTAAATTGTAGTGTGCTGAGTCCACATAAGGTATGACTTTCATATTTTTCTGGTTGCACAGACACACGCTATTTGAAGGTTGCAATGGACACTCCCCTTCCGTTAGACACCAGGACCTCTATCCCTGTTGGACAGCAGACCTGGAACACACAGACGAGGTTGGAAAGAGTGAGTAAAGGCTGGACCTTGTGACCCAAACATGTGTAGGGCTCTTCCTAACCAGCCAGAAACTGCCACATCTCCTGTCCCCTAGGCCATCTCATTAGGGAAAGAGCAGGTCGAGCTCATTGAGGTGGATGGGAGGTGACTCTTATACCTGGTAGCATCATGGTCCTGCCTCTAGAAAGGAGTAGAATTCAGATGTGTTGAAGATTGTGAGCCAGAGGCCAGGCTAAGGACTTCCACGTGCATCTCATCTGACGCTCATCGCACTCTCCAGAGAAAGAACATGAACTCAAATCTTTCTGATCATAATGTAAGATTTTGCCCAGCGTCTCAGCCCAACGTGGTTGAGGTAATAAGTCAGTCATGAGTGGGGAGGTAATAAGTAAGTCATGAAACCTCTGTAAGCCTCCTTGTAACTTTATCTGCCAAACAGGAAAAAACAGAAAATCCTACAATGCTTATTTCAAAATGCTGTTTGGAAGCTACAAAAGATAATTTTGTACCACTGCACTCCAGCTTGGGTGCCAGAGTGAGACTCTGTCTTAAAAAAAAAAAAAGAAAGAAAGAAAGAAAAGAAAAGAAAAGAAAAGAAAAAAACTAGTAAATGCAGATGCCCTAAATGCATACATAGAATTTTATTTTTCATAAAACATTTGCTAACACTTAATTTTCTTAATCCAGAAAGGCATAAAATACAAATGATCACCCCCTGGGATTGCAATTATCAGTCATAACATTTTGGTACACTTCATTATCAGTTTTTTTTGTTTTTTTTTTTTTTGAAACAGAGTTTCGCTCTGTCACCCAGGCTGGAGTGCAGTGGCTCAATCTCGGCTCACGGCAACTTCTGCCTCCCAGGTTCAAGCAGTTCTCCTGCTTCAGCCTCCTGAGTAGCTGGGATTACAGGTGCACGTCACCACACCGGGCTAATTTTTGTATTTTTGTTAGAGATGGGATTTCACCATGTTGGTCAGGCTGGTCTCGAAATCCTGACCTCGTGATGCACCTGCCTTGGCCTCCCAAAGTGCTGGGATTATGGGCGTGAGCCACCGCACCCGGCCATTGTCAGTATTTTCTATGCACGTATCTGTCATACAAGGGAAGTCTCATTGTTCAGTATATACTTGCTTTATTTTTCTTCTCACATTAAGTTCTGGTATAAAACAATTTCCCGTGTGATAAACAAGCATTCACAGGCATCATTTTTATAGATAAAGCATAACCCGTTACGGGATTTTCAATTATTTTACTAAACCATTGAGTGAAGACATTTTAAAGGCTTGTAGTATGTACTGTAAAATTTCCTTTCTAAAAAACTGTTTCCATTTACCCTCCCAGAAACTCTGTTTAGGAAGGCCCACCCCTTAGAAATATCACCAAAACTGGCTACTACTTTTTCAGTAGTATTTTTTAAAAAGGGATTTCACTATTCTTTTTTAGTTTGCACCACAGTTATTAATGAGTATTAACGTGCTTTTGAATATTCCTCACATATTACATATTCACATCGTCTGTTTAACTTGAGGGCTTCTGTTAATTTGGACAGAAAAATGAAACTACAAATTTTACCAAGCGACACCGACCATTTACACAGAAGATATCTGATAGAGACTGAAGGAACAAGATGAGTGATGAAAAATCAAACACTTCCTTTTTACACGGGCACAGCAATGATTGAAGCTAAACACTTCAATCATTCACTCAACAAATTCATTCAAGAACTGTCATCGGTGCCTGCTAGGATCAGACACAATTATAGACTCTAAAGACACATCCGTGAATGGCCAATTCCCTATGCTCGTGAAACATACATGCTAGTGGTAGGAGACCAGTGATAAATAAATACGCAATAGATAGACAGTAGATAAGGAAGCGTGCTTCAAAAAATCATGATAATGCAGGACAAGGAAGATCAAGGAAAAAAATCGTCAGTAGAGATTGGATTAAAAGAATCAAATGAAATTTAATCCTTAAAACAATCTTGAGGCGGGGTGGTGGCTCACTCCTATAATCCTAGCATTTTGGGAGGCCAACGTGGGAGGATCAAAAGGTCAGGAGTTCGAGACCAGCCTGACCAACATGGTGAAATCCCATCTCTACTAAAAATACAAAAATTAGCCAGGTGTGGTGGCAGGCACCTGTAATCCCTGCTACTTTGGAGGCTGAGGCAAGAGAATCACTTGAACCTGGGAGGCAGAGGTTGCAGTGAACTGAGATCATGCCACTGCACTCCAGTCTGGCAACTATGCGAGACTCCATCTCAAAAACAAAAACAAAACTTGAAAGATGAATATTACTCCCATTTTAACGGCTCCAATTTTATAAACTCTGTGCCTTTGGGCCTGTTACTCACCCTCTCTGAGCCTTCATGGTCTTACCTATAAAATCCCATCACTGTTGTAGTAATACATAGAAAACACGCTATTTCCATGTGCTTCCAGCACATAGGCTGAGGTGGGAGGATCATTTGAGCCTGGGAGGTCAAGGCTGCAGTGAGCTGAGATAGCAACACTGAACTTCAGCCTGGGCAACAGAGTGAGATCCCGTCTCAAAAAAAAAAAAAAAAAAAAGACAGAAAAGAAAAAGAAAAGAAAGAAAAAAAGAGAAGAAATGGATCTTCAATAAGACCCAAGAAATGCATCTTTGCGCTTCCAGCCTGAAGCATAAAGCAATCTGTCCATAGAGGACATCTCTATGAGGTCAGGTGCTGTTTTAGCCCCCACACTTAGCATGGTGCCTTTGTAAGAGGTTCTCAACAGATACTGGTTAAATGAATGAAAAATAACATACTTTCAATCATTTGAACTCAAGCTTTAAAAATGAATACCTGTTTAGTAGGAAAAGAGACCCAGTCTTTCCCCAGTTCAACTTCTGTTCACAGAGAAGACTTTCTCAGTCTGGCCTTCAAAGTTCTTCTATTTTCCTGCTACTATTTGCTGCTATCACGAAGATCTGCATCTAGGGCAGTCCCCCAGGGGCTGTCTGAGAGGGAGGACAGCATTTCAGGACACTCATCACCAGAGCATAAAGCGTGGCCAGGGAACGAGAATTCCAGAGAGACTGGACCAGTGGCTAAAGACACAGTTCTAGTCTGGTTATAAAGTAGAGAACGCTGAACTAAAAAGCTGAGCTGAACTTTCCCTGTAAATGACTGACAATCCCTTTTTATACAGGTAAGGCTTCATGAATAGAATTTTTTTTTTTTACAAAGAATAATTCTCATTTGATTTTTTTTAAAAACAACTATGCCAGGATTTAAGCCTTTATTCTTACACTTTCTATTCTTTCAAATCATCTTTGTAGTTTCCTGTTAAAAATAAGTTTCTTCCTTTGGCTAGAGCACTTTGCAGGTAGAACTACAATCTCAGCACATTAATTCAAATGAAACCATGTGAGGAAAAAGGATAGGGCAAGGTGAGCAAAAGTTCAGAGGGGAGTTGTCTCACAAATTCAACAAGTGCTTGGCCTCAGTTCAGATAAAGACGGCGTTTTAGCCAAGTGCAATAGCTGATGCCCGTAATCCCAACATTTTGGGAAGCCGAGGTGGGTGAATTCCTTGACTCTGGAGCTCAATAGCAGCCTGAGTAACAGAGTAACATCTCATCTCTAAAAAAAATGAAAAATAAAAAATGGCTGGGCATGTTGGCACACGCCTGTAGTCCCAGCTACTCTGGGGGCTGAGATGGGAGGATCACCTGAGCCTGGGAGATCGAGGCTGCAGTGAGCCATGATTGTGCCACTTCACTCTAGCCTGGGTGACAGAACAAGACATTGTCTCAGAAAAAAAAGGGGGCGGGGGGAGGAGTTTTACTTTTGTAATCAATGTTGTAAACATCAAATATTTGTGGCAATCAGATTATCTTTTATTGTGACAATCTCATTCCTAGGAGTTGATTCTTACTAGTTCTGCACATTTATGTTGAGATTATCTGTGAAATGGATCTTCAGCCAGGTTTGATGGCTCACACTTGTAGTCGCCATGTTTTGGGAGGCTGAGGCAGGTGGATTGCTTGAGCCCAGGAGTTTAAGACCAGCCTGGATAACATGGTGAAACCCCATCTCTACAAAAAGTACAAAAATTAGCTGGGCATGGTGTAGCACACCTGTAGTCCCAGCTACTTGGGAGGCTAAAGTGGGAGGATTGCTTGAGCCCGGGAGGTCAAGGCTGTGGTGAGCTGAAATTGTGCCACTGCACTCCAGCCTGGGTGACAGAGTGAACTCCAGCCTGAGCAACAGAGTGAGACCCTGTCTCAAAGAAAAAAAAAAAAAATAGAAAGAAAAAAAGAAATGGATCTTCAATAATTTTTACAAAGGCAAGTTCTTGTCGAGACTGCTTCAGTGGGTTACAACTGTCTTGCCCTAAACCACTACCCATCCTTCTATTTATTGAGCAGGTACTGTGTACCGAGCACTGTGCTTAGCAATGGGGGTAGGAAGGTGAGCCAGTGCCCACAGTCTAAGGAAGGAGGCAGTGACGCAGATGGGCAGTTTCCATGTTCTAGGAAGTGGTCAGATGGAGGTAAGCACAGGGTGCAAACGCACACAGACCTGCATCTCTGAACATAGCCAGTGCCTTTGGAGGAGTCTTACGAAGGAAGCCATATGATGCAGTCTTCCACACTTTGTACGTGTTGCATTATGATCAGTGGTTCTCTGTGGAAAGTTTTTGCACCGCCCCCCCCCCCACAAGGGACTTTTGACAAAGCCTGGTGACATTTTTGGTTGTCATGACTGAGTGCTACTGACATCTAGTGGGTAGAAGACAGAGACGTTACTAAGCATCCTACAAGGCACAAGAATTTTCCGACCCCAAATCTCAATTCTCAATAGTACCCAAACTGAAAACTCTGTTACAATGTACCTGTGAATCCAAGCTGGTATTTCTCTTTGTTCCCTCATAATGTAGCATTGCCACAGACATATTAGTGGGTACTAGTAAATATTTATTTGATAGAAATTGGGAATTGCCCCAGGGGAGGGATAGGAAATATTCCCGGGCCAGGGAATCCTGTACTAATACTGTTTCTTGCGACTGCTCAGAGCAGTCCCACCTAAGGTGGAGACAACGGGAACCTCTCCTGCCTCCATGACCAGGCTAGCAATGCAGGGTGGGGCATGAGCATTGAGAGAAACTCCATCTGTGGGGCAGGCACACAGGGAAGACTAAAAGATCAAGGTGCACAAGAACATTGAAAAAAAAATCCAGCACCCCAGTCCCCACAAAGCAACCCTGGAGAAACTGGAAGCTGATGATGCAATGAAGAAGACAATAGCCACGATAAAGAAAAAAAAAAAAAAAAATCCAACCAACACTCAACCCCTAACTAGATATAACCAAAAGAAGAAGGGCCATGACCTTTCCAGGCGTAAATACTGTGGTTCAATGTTCCACAGAGGATAAGAGGTAACGGGGGATTCAACGAACCCCTGACCCACCTTGCCCAACTCAACCTGGTGCCAATAAAGACTAATACTAGCCGGGCGCGGTGGCTCACGCCTGTAATCCCAGCACTTTGGGAGGCCGAGGCGAGCGGATCATGAGGTCAGGAGATCAAGAGCATCCTGGCTAACACGGTGAAACCCCTTCTCTACCAAAAATACAAAAAACTAGCCAGGCGTGTGGTGGGCGCCTGTAATCCCAGCTGCTTGGGAGGCTGAGGTGGGAGAATGGCCTGAACCCAGGAGGCAGAGCTTGCAGTGAGCTGAGATCGTGCCACTGCACCCCAGCCTGGGCGACAGAGCGAGACTCCGTCTCAAAAAAAAAAAAAAAGTCTAATACTGAAACCCTAATATTAATATTACCTAGGCTTAAAGGTTTTCAAAGACATAGGGAACCCTTTATGATCTTCATCTTGTTCACCCTTATGTCTTCCAGTTGGGTACCCCTTAATAGTTCACTAATGTCTTTAATAATATTAATAGTGATACATGCATTCAGTGTGGTTAGCGACACCTGTGTTCTTGGCACAGTGCATGCTGTGTTCTGTGTTATCCTCCCATCCTCAAAAGGTTATCAGTGCCTTTGTTACCTCCATTTCACAGATGAGGAAACTGAACCTCAGGAAACGGAAGCTAAGTAATTTGCCATGTTCTCACAGTGAGCGCGAGCTGGAGGTGGAATCCTAACCCGGGCCTTCCCACGAGGCCATACCCTGACCTGCCTGCCTCATTGCTTTCATGTACCTGATCCCATAGATGGATCATCATGTTAACTCAGGGACATGAATGATGAGCACTTTTCCTATGATAAAGATGAAAAATCTGAAGTTCATAATACACTCAATGTCTTTTCCAAAGCCAGCAATAGAGGCAGGATTGGTTCTCAACCCTGCGTGTTGTTATACCAAACACCACTCAGGCCACCGCACCCTTCATTGGCAGAGGTGCATGTATTTATATGTGTTTGCTGACAGTCAACCATACATTGAAAACCAGAGAGCCCAGGGACTTATGGCTTTATCCTTGGGAACCTAACCACAGACAGTGTCAAGACATCAAATGGGGTCATAGTCACAACTGAAGAGATAATGGTGCCACATTGTCTTCTACAGGTGGACAAGCCCATTTCCAAGGACATCAGAAGCCAAAACATTAAAGGTAAGGTCATGTCACTCAAAGTGTAAAATGTAAGTATGGAAACATGTATTTTGCTTCTAAGATCGTCTTGCATTGCTGTTCGTGGTCATGGGTGACTTTATACAAGGCGATCTATTGAATTACACTTCAGGAAATAACTACTAATTTTAGTAGAGTCTCACACACTTTATGTCTTTTTATTGCCTTACCTTCTTGATGAAGAAATTGATTGTAAAAATTCACATTCTTTGTTGTGCAATTTTGGAAATGAATTGTTTTGAAACATATGGATTGCATTAAATATATAATCATGTTATCTCTCCAAGCATACCCTCAGAAAAGTCACAAGATAGAAATCTAATTTTAAAACATTGATTAATTAATATGAAAACAGATTTTTAAGGCCTGAGGCAAAACAACTCAATTTGAAGACGAAAATACAGGTACGAGCCTGAAAGCAAATAATCAATTTCAGTAGTGCTAGAAGCATAAATGGAAGATAAGCCAGACATTTAATGGTATTGTATCCATTATAGCTTCTCTCATCATTTTCCCCCGTGCCCCTATCTCCTTTTATGATGCTTGATTGGAAAAGATGACAATGCCAAGATTCACTTTGCCCAATAATTGAAACATATCAAATTCACCTTTCATGTGTCTAATGGTACCATCTATAACGTATTATTGGTGCCATCTTTTCTTTAATGGGAAAGTGTACCAGTTAGGGTCCCAATAGGCAATAGACAGCATACTCAAATTAGGATCATTGAAGGAAATGTATGGCAAAGAAACTACTTACCAGGTGAGTGTGGTATAGGGGGAAGAATAAAGAACGGTGCAAGAACCATGGCTGACAGCAGCGGGGCTAGCCCCACCCCTAGGTGAAGAGGGATGAGGGAACAGTGACTGAAAACTACAAGGAGCCCACCGCCTGCAGGGGAGCAGTGACCACTGCTCCTGGGACACCACCAGCCCAGGCAGACTTCTTGGGGAGGGGGCCAAGGGAGTAAACCCCCCACCTCTCTCTCCAACCTCTCTGTGACCTCCTGCTGGGGCTTCCCAATGGCTAAACCTAACTAGAAACGAGAGGACAAGGAGCTGTATGTCCCTACTGGTCAGTGTCACCAGGTAGAGAGCAGTGTAGAGGAAGGTGAAGCTGGAGGGAGGTTCTGGAGGGCAAATGGAAGACACTCATAGCAGGAAGTGCCAGTGCAGTGAAAAGGGGATGGAGAGTAGCCAAAACCTAAGGCACACTCCCAGGCTGTGTGACCTTAAGTAAGACCCCTAACCTGAGTTCTCCTTTTATTTATTTATTTATTTATTTATTTTTTATTTTCTTTTTTTCTCTTTTTTGAGACGGAGTCTCGCTCTGTTACCCAGGCTGGAGTGCAGTGGCCTGATCTTGGCTCAATGCAACCTCCGCCTCCCTGGCTCAAGTGATTCTCCTGCCCCAGCTTCCTGAGTAGCTGGGATTATGGATGCCCACCACCACGCCCGGCTAATTTTTGTATTTTTAGAAGAGACGGGCTTTCACCATGTTGGTCAGGCTGGTCTCAAACTCCTGACCTCGTGATCCACCCACTTCGGCCTCCCAAAATGCTGGGATTAACAGGCGTGAGCCACTGCACCTGCCCCTTCTCCTTTTTTTTTTTTTTTTTTTTTTTTTTTTTTTTTTTTTTTGAGACGGAGTCTCGCTCTGCCGCCCAGGCTGGAGTGCAGTGGCCGGATCTCAGCTCACTGCAAGCTCCGCCCCCCGGGTTCACGCCATTCTCCTGCCTCAGCCTCCCGAGTAGCTGGGACTACAGGCGCCCGCCACCAGGCCCGGCTAATTTTTTTTTTTTTATTTTTAGTAGGGACGGGGTTTCATCGTGTTAGCCAGGATGGTCTGGATCACCTGACCTCGTGATCCACCCGCCTCGGCCTCCCAAAATGCTGGGATTACAGGCGTGAGCCACCGCACCCCGCCCCTTCTCCTTTTCTTTAACCAGCGCATTAAAGAACAACACCTGGTGAATTATGTAAAGAAAGTATTTTCACTCCTCTTAACAGAGAAAGGGATGGGAAGAATAGAGGGATCACAGACCAGACCACAATCAACTGTTGCAAAAATGACCTCAGTCATAAAAATATGCTTTGTAGGCATTCATGAAGAAATGAGTCCTGGAGAGAAATCAGATGAGAAATGAACTTTATAATTGCCATCTTATTCACAGTTCACTATGGCCATCCACCCTCACTGCTTTGACTGCAGAAATTTCTTCGACCATTATTCCACATATCAATATGTCTATTTACCTCTCTATCTGTATGTTTATCTACCCTATGCCTCAGTTCACAAAGATATTAGTTAATAAAAGCTTGAACAATAAAATAGAAGAAAATCTACGTAGATGACATAATTAAAATAAAGATAAAATGTAAGATCCTCAGGCACACATCACTAAATTCTACTATAATTAAACAGTTAATTTGCCTCTGAGCTACCTGATAGTCTAAGCAAAAAGGGAATCAAGCTTCCTTATGTGATACGAATTTCCCGTTACAAGAAACAAACCAGTTCCTCAGAGAGAGCAAGGAAAACACATTTTTCAGGATTGAGTTAGTGCTCTGTTTTATAGCGAATGTTGGGTCCCATGACTACAAAAATATGACCGTTTTGTAAAGCAGACTTCAGTGAAAGCAAGGCTCAGAGAGGTTGAGGCTTTTGCGGGTGGGGCAGGTTGTATAGAAGACTTCTTCAAGAAGAGTTATTTTATGTACAGCATCCTCGCCTACATTTCCATCACTGATGGTTCCCCATTACCATCCAGAGCTCTAAGGTACCATATCTAGAACGAGGCTGGAAGGGGGGAAATTAATATGAATGCCCCCCCCCCATTTTCGGATCAGGCATCTTGCTGAAAAATGCTTGGATGATTTATGTGTTTATTACAAAATTCTGTATTTTTGATGCAAACACATTCTCAGATAATTTATTCACTCTCACAAAAATGTCATAAAAAACATATCGGTTGATTCAGTAATGGCAGAATTTTATGGTGATATTTTTCATCAAGTTGAGCAGTTATAGATTTATGTTAATGTACATTTTATGACATTTTTCTTGCAATCATATTCTGACATTATCTGTAAACTGTCAGATTTCAAGAACTTATCTTCCCTAAAGCTTGACTTTTTGTTTTTCATTCCTAAAAACAGGTAAAAGTTTATTTGGAGGCAAAGTATTTAGAATACAAGTTGTGTGTGACAAACCACTAGCATTAACCATAGATCTAGAAGAAATCATCTTAGTTTCAGATAGGGATAGCTATAATTTTCAAATACAGTGTGGCTTATTTTTCTAGAGAAACCAAAGCTGAGAATAAAGGAAGCTAAATTGCATTTTCTCTTTGCTGTAGATGTGAACCAAGCACAAACTCTAAGCCAATTTCCTTTGAGGTGACAAGCATACATATACAAGAATGAATTTATAAAGAAATACAATACGCCTCCAAGAAAAGAAAAAAAAAGAGAGAGAGAATTATGCATAGGCTAGTGAACCTGTATATCCAGAAACACCAGCTGATTGAAAGAAGCAAAGTAGAATTCCACAAAATGCCATCAAAAGGCCTTTATACTAGTTTGCTTTTAGACAAGTTTAGATGCTGAAGAAATTAGAATCAGAAATGAGTTTAATCTGGGTCAATTCCCTCATTTTACATAAGGAAGCTTAGCAAGGGAAGTGGCTTGCTCAAGGCCATCAGCAAGTAGTCACAAGACCAGAGCCAAGGTTTATTCCACTATGGTAATGTCGCCAGGGTTTTCTGTGTTTGCTAGTGTATAAAATGCATTCTGCAAACTCTCCCTCTCATTTGGTGACGAACATCCCATTCATCCAGACTATACAAAGCGCAGAGCCAGAGTGAGTTGATAGATGATACTGCTCCCTAGTGGCAGAACTTGGCAACACACAATATTGCAATAATGATGAAATTTGGTATTTTCTATCCTTTGCAGAAATAACACGCCTGAGGTTGCAGAATTCATCAGAAATAAATGTAATATTATTCCCCTACCATTTTACATGTAAATGTATTTCAGCCACAACACACGGCTCAAAAGCAACAGAGACATTGCTATAATGCTCATTCAAAGTTAACATTATTAACTTCATGAAATCACTCATTAATTGAACTACAGAACAGTATTTTGTCTCACCACCACACAAGAAAAATAATACAGCTCAGAGAAAAGGAAAGGAATCTGTAACTGCTTGATGTAACAAATTTATTTTCTGATAGAGAAATATAAAGTAGGCAGAAACAGGAGACTGAAGAACAAGGTATTTAATAAAGGAAGCTCCAGAAAATTTATATCTGCCAAATAATAATTCCCCAACAGAATTGCAATGTACAAGAACTTCCTTTTACATAGGCAAAATATGGCCTTCCCCATGAAACCATTTCAAAACGGCTTGAAGTACATGCATAATGAAAAGCATTTTTTGTTTTCCTTGTAATGTTGGGGTGTTCACTGGAATCAACCACCCCAGTTTGCTCTGGATAGAGGGGTTCTTCAGAAGTAGGACATTCCAAATTGAAACCAGAGACCTCTGGGGTAAACTGGGACAAGCGGCCTCTATACCTGCATGTCTTATGTGCAAGGCAGCAGAATGGGGGCGTTATTTTGTATATTTAATCAAAAGTTTTAAAATAGCAGCATCTCCACAATCCAGCCCCTCCTTGAAACTGAGGCATAGCATCCCTCACAGATAATTGAGTTAGTCAAGAGCCTCACCACCTTCCCAGGAAGCACACCCTACCTTTAAGAAGCCCCAGTTCTTTACTTTCAGCTAAATATGAGGAACAATGTCTTCCTACAACATCCTCCCATTGGTCCTTGCCCTAGATGAAATGAATGAAGCTCTAAGTAGCTCAAAGTACAGTTATCTGAAATTAATTGGGTGAGATGTTGAGAATCATATTAAATAAAAGGGAAGGCCAAGCACGGTGGCTCACACCTGTAATCCCAGCATTTCAGGAGGCCGAGGCAGGCGGATCACCTGAGGTTAGGAGTTTGAGACTAGCCTGGCCAACATGGTGACACCCCATCTCTACTAAAAATACAAAAAAAATTAGCTGGGCGTGATGATGTGCACATGTAGTCCCAGCTACTCGGGAGGCTGAGGCAGGAGAATTGCCTGAGCCTGGGAGGCAGAGGTTGCAGTGAGCCGAGATTGCGCCACTGCACTCCAGTCTGGGCAACAGAGCAAGACTCCGTATCAGAAAAAAAATAAAATAAAATAAAATAAATAAAAGGGAAACTCTGGATGCACTAATCTTGAGAAACACTGAGTTAAACAAAAATAAACAGATCTCTTTACTGCCCAAGTTTTTAGAGCATTGTGGATCTCCAAAACGGGGATATGTCATGGAGCATTGTAACTTAAGTGTCCATGGAACCTGTTTTTTCTTGGATCACATTCTTTGGCCCATGCTCCTTAGAACACATTTTAGAAAAGCCTAGATTGACTCATATATTAGTTTCATTTCTAGGTTCACAGTACATTTCCTATTCTAAGTAGTTTCTCGGGGGTTATAAATGATCCATTGTTTGGGACGGATATTCCTCAGTCTATGAAAGCCACATCTACAGGCGGCTTGTGAACGTAAATGCTTCCGCCCCTGCATGCTCTCCCCTCCTCTTCCTGCCAGTCCCTGGGGAAGGGATGGACAGTGATAAGCTTGCCCTCTCTCTTCTCTACTTAGTTTTTGTAATGCCATATCCTACATCACAATGTGAAGAAAAAGCCATTAATAATAAACATGAAATTGGTATAGTAAAAGCTGCTTGTATGGAAAGGATAGAGAAGATTATAATGCAGGATGAAAATGGGCACACATGTAACCACCTGAAGGGTTCTTCCTGCCTACTGCATAAAGAGAGACCAGGGCACTGCCATAGAGAAAGAGTTTAATAGACACGAGGCTGGCCACACCACGTGGGAGATGTTCATACTCAAATCATCTCATTCAAAACTCACAGGTTAGGGGTTTTCAAAGGCAGTTTGGGGGAAGGGATGGGAGGGCAGGTAACAAGTGCTTGCTGCTGATTGGCTGGAGTGGAGATGAAATCATAGGGGTTTGAAGCTGTCTTCCAGCAGGTGAATTGCTTCTGGGTGGGGCCACAGGAAAGGGGCTGGCGGTAAGGTGGACACATTGGGTTTAGGTGGAACCATGGATGTCAGACATGCATGCAAAAAACCGGGAAAGATATCTCCAAAGGTCAATCGACAATAGTGGTGTTATTTTCAGGAATAACTGGGGAAATTGCATGTCTTACAACCTCGGGAATAATGGCTGACAATCGTTTATGTCTGCGCCTTAGCTGGACTCAGGCTGTTCTCATCCCCCCAGCCTGATGGCTTCCCATTAGCTTTACAAAAGTGGTTGACTTTTGGGCAAGGCCTATTATTATTTAAATTATAGCCTGAAAGTCTTCCAAAGTTAGCTTTGCCCAATAGCCCAGGAGTAATTAAGGGAAAGACAAGATGGGGCGTGAGTTAACTTAGCTTACTATTAATATTATAATTCTCGCCCCCGCACGGTGGCTCACGCCTCTAATCCCAGCACTTTGGGAGGCTGAGGCAGGCGGATCACGAGGTCAGGAGATCGAGACCATCCTGGCTAACACGGAGAAACCCCGTCTCTACTAAAAAAGTAAAAAGTACAAAAAATTAGCCCCGCGTGCTGACGCAAGCCTGTAATCCCAGCTACTCGGGAGGCTGAGGCAGGAGAATTGCTTGAACCTGGGAGGCGGAGGTTGCAGTGAGCCGACATCACGCCACTGCACTCCAGCCTGGGTGCCAGAGTGAGACTCAGTCTTAAAAAAAAAAAAAAATTAAAATTCTCTCACTGATATAATCTTTGCAAAGGCAGTTTCACATAGAGGGGGAACATACCTTATTTCATCATAATTCAAACAATAATATTTAAAACCTCTTATGTGCTCAACACTAGGGCTGGCTATTTAGTTGTTCCATGAGCCATAAGCCCCATAAGAAGCACTCTGTTTCTATGTCTGTTTCACCAGCCAGACAATAAGTACCCGAAAGGGAGGGAGCACATCTTATTTACTGACAGTTACCACACTGCCCGACTGCTGCTGTGATCCTAGGACCCTTGGTTTAAAATGACCTCGTGCCTGGGCACTCAGCTGGCCCTGAGTCACATGACACCTTCGACGTGGAGGAGCCTGCAATCTGGCGAGTCTAAGTATTGTGGGAACTCAAAAAAGTGCGTACTTAATTCTGCCTTCTTGGAGGAAGAATTGTGTCTCCCAGGGACGCTTCCTAGGACATTTGACTAAGCTGTGAGATAGTGTCCTCGGGGGAGATGATTTGTGATATTCAGAAGCAGCTAAGGCCCTGTGCAATGGTTCATGACTGTAATCCCAGTGTGAGCTACCATGCCAGGCTAAAGTGGGTGGATCACCTGAGCTCAGGAGTTCAAGACCAGCCTGGGCAACAAAGCGAAACCCCCATCACTACAAAAAATAAAAAAATTAGCTGGACGTGGTGGTACATACCTGCAGTCCCAGATACTCAGGAGGCTGAGGTGGGAGGATAGCTTAAGCCTGGGAGGTAGAGGTTGCAGTGAGCTGAGATCACACGACTGCACTCTAGCCTGGGTGACAAAGTAAGACCCTGTCTCGAAAAAAAAAAAAAAAAAAAGCAGCCAGCAGGTGGTTGTATGAATTGAATGCTGGACTTGAAGACAAGTAGCTCTGGGTTCAAATCCCAGCTTTACTGCTTCCCAAACATGAGACCTACAGCAAGTAACTTCACCTCTCTAAATTTAGGTTTCCACATGTATAAAATAGAGAAAAGAGCACCTACATCCTACAGTATTTGATGTCCTTAAAGGTGAAAACCAACACAAACCTATAGCACAGTTCTTGACACACGGTAGACATTCAGCAAAGGCATGTTGAACTGTGCTAGCAACGCCCCAGATTTTTTCTCCCTCCTTTCCCCTCTGCCTTCTCCTGGCACTGGAAAGTTTTCCAGATTCTCTCTCTGAAGGCCAAAACCATCTCATGCTCTATGGAGTTTTTTCTTTAGCATATACAATAAATCATTTAGATGAATGTATACAAATAGGCTACGTGTCTCAATCACAGACACCCTGGTTTATGAAACACTGTTTTCCTGACAGCAAACACAGAGCACCAGATGGGGCACATGGTGGATGCGAAGTGGCCTCCTTGTCTGGGCTGACACCTGAGGTTTGTTGTCTTATGGTGTCTCCTGGCCACAGAGATCAAAGATGCAGACACACAGAGTGAGGTTAAGAGCAGAAATTGTATAGGCAAAAGAAAGAGAATAGCTCTCTGCTATGGAGAGGAGCCCCAGACAAATGGGTTGGTGATCCACAGTGAAACAGGGGGTTTTATAGATGAGCTAGTGGGGGGGGGCAGTGTCTGAGCTACACAGGGCATGAAAAACCAGTTAGGACCAGGTTTGCCATCTACATAGGGTGCAAACCTCTGGCAGCCCCCACCTCAATCTTTTTTTTTTTTTTTTTTTTTTTTGAGACGGAGTCTCGCTCTGTCACCCAGGCTGGAGTGCAGTGGTGCAATCTCAGCTCACTGCAAGCTCCGCCTCCCGGGTTCACGCCATTCTCCTGCCTCAATCTTATTATGCAGATGGGTTCTCAGCCTGAGCTTTTCCATGCTGCCCATTTCTTTCTTACTATACATGTGCTGACGAAAAAGGGAAGATGAAGATTCCATGGCAGACATGCCTGGCCCCAAGGCAGCCCTTTTTTATTGGTATAGCTGCAGGCCTCCCCACCACACCCCCTGCAAGCTTCCGACTTCCTTATCTATGTTTGCAGCTCCATCTTTCAGGCTGCTCTTTGTTGGAAAAGAAATGATTTCTTGGGCTGTTTTTTTTTAGAAAGGAAGTTCTGCTGGGGACTCTTTTGTCCTCACTATCTGCCTAAATAATTTCTTTCTATTTCCTGTATCAGATGCATAGCAAATATTTGTCAAATTAAATCTGCAATTTAGCCCATTTTAATAGTTCATTGGATAAGCATTACCTCTTAGTATGGTGTCCTAGGAGCACCTGGAGATGAGCCCGTGGCCTCAGTCACACATTCATATTAGGTAGGGGCCTGTGGAGAGGCAAGTCGAGAAGCCTGGGTGACTTCTGGCCCCCTCTGTCCCTTTCTGAGTTTAGGCATATCACCTTCCTTCGCTGGGCCTTAATATCCCATCCGTAGAAACACAGTAGAATCAGTGGTCCAGCATTTTGTGAATTTAAGGATATGATTCATACATACAAATCCAGCCACTCCACTGCCCACATCATCCCCTCCTCTCCCTTCCTCCATTCCCTGAGGCACCGAGATCAGGGGAAAAGATATCTCCCAGGCTTGTTTTGGAAAAACGTTCCTATCCCACGTCTCTCACTAACCCCAGCATGAAAGCAGTTGAATTACACGTCCCTCAGAAAATGCACTTTCCGACCTTCTTTGAGGAGCTGTTAGAGCAGGCAGGTTTCTCTCACATCCTTGGCTTTGCCTAACTTAATTCCTTCCTGTTGCAATCTAAACAATGGTTTCGGCAATATACTGCTGCGATTAATTTCTGAAAGTTTCAGCAGACTTGGAGAGGTTTCTCAAACTGGCCTTGCCAAATACACATCTTTAGCCACTTGGAGTGTAAGTTGCTTCTTTGGACTCTCCCATAAATAATCGTCAGGACACCATATCCTAACTGTTTGCTTTCATAAATCATAAAGCTCTTAGACACAATAAAATTTTTGATTGAGACCAAGTTTATCCAATTTCGTACAAAGTCTGCATCTCTAATTACACAACATTATACTTATGTTCTATTTCTGAAAGTATTGATTTGCATGATTGTATTTCATAGTTAAAGGGTATTACAGGCGGGGGTGGTGGCTCATGCCTGTAACCTCAGCACTTTTGGAGGCTGAGACCAGTGGATCATTTGAGCCCAGGAGTTTGAGATGACTCAGGAGCCTGAGCAACATGGTAAAACCCCATCTCTATAGAAAAAAAAAAAAAAAATACAAAAAACTTACCGGGCATGGTGGTGCACACCTGTAATCCCAGTTACTTGGGAGACTGAGGCAGGAATCAAGAAACAGAGGTTGCAGTGAGCTAAGACCACACCACTGCACTCCAGCGTGGGCAACAGAGCCAGACTTGGTCTCAAAAAAAGGGCGGGGGGTGTTGCATATATTTACCACAAATTGAACAGTAGCTAAGTGAAAAACAAATACAGAAGTCCTCCTTATCCTCAGTTTCACTTTCCACAGTTTCAGTTACCCATGGTCAACTGAGGTCTGAAAATATCAAGGGGAAAATTCCAGAAATACATACTACATAAATGTTAATTTGCACGCTGTTTCTGAGCGGCATGATGAAATCCTGAGCGGTCCCACTGGAATCACTTCTTTGTCCAGTGTTTCCGTTGCGCTGTGTCCAAACCACCTGTGAGTTGCTCAGCAGCCGTCCCGCCCATCAGACCCGCTGAATCGCAGTGCTTGGGTTCCAGTCACCCTTACTCTACCTAATACTGGTTCCAAAGCGCAAGAGTACTGATGCTGACAGTTCTGATTTGCCAAAGAGAAGATGTAAAGCGATTCCTTTAAGTGAAAAGGTAGAAGTTCTCAACTTGAAAAGGAAAGAAAAAATATTGTATGCTGAGGTTACTGGGATCTAAAATAAAAATGAATCTTCTATCCGTGAAATTGGGAAGAAGGAAAAAAAAGTGTGCTTGTTTTGCTGTCACGTATCACCTTTATCAGAGGTCTGTATATTTAGGAAAAGCATAGGATATATAGGGTTTATTACTATTCTCAGTTTCAGACATCCATCATGAGTCTTGGAACATTTTGACTTAGGATAAGCGGGGGGCCACTGTAACTTAAGTGTACGTTTATGTAACTTTTTGTTTGTTTGGTTTTTTGTTTGTTTTTTGAGACGGAGTCTCGCTCTGTTGCCCAGGCTGGAGTGCAGTGGCCGGATCTCGGCTCACTGCAAGCTCCGCCTCCCGGGTTCACGCCATTCTCCTGCCTCAGCCTCCCGAGTAGCTGGGACTACAGTGCCCGCCAGCACGCCTGGCTAAGTCTTTTGTATTTTTTATTAGAGACGGAGTTTCACCGTGTTAGCCAGGATGGTTTCGATCTCCTGACCGCGTGAGCCACTGCACCCGGCCTATGTAATGTATTTTTAATAATGGTTGTATCTAAAGCCAGTGCACAGAATTCCTGAAAGCTTAACAACCATCCATTGCAAGCTGGCACCAGCCACTCCAAAGAACGATCTTTTAACTCTTTTTCCTTCTCCAAGAGGCTTTACTTTAACCCTCCCAGAACACGGTGATATTGACAATGTCTTCATGGTTTCACCATACTAGGTTGTGGTGGAAACAGTTAAACTAAGGTCCATCGGATTCTGCAACCACGCTATGCCCACCTCAGTACAATACTTCCCCAAAAGTAGTTACTTTGTGAGATCTGTCCTGAGACTGCAAAGCAAATGAGTCTCTGGGCAAATGGTGCTGATTACACCTTATGACCACCAGGTGGCGAGCATGCCGGGCTTCTCCAAGAGTAAACTGGAGATGGGGAAGACTTCAAACAACTGTTTGGGTTCTCTTGTTTGACAGGTAGAGAACTTTCCCTAGCATTTTAGAATATTTGTGTACTTCATTAGGAGGGTAAATTCCCACTTTCCCTCTAATTTTTCATACTATAATAATAGTAGTAACTGCAGCTGTGCATTAAGAAGCATGCCTTGAAGTTCATCAATTCATTTATTCCACACATGAATTTTCATGAAGTATAAATAAGCACTTCTAACTTCTCCAGATGGGGAAATTCATTCACTCCTCAATCCATTTGTTTATTTCTAAACATTTATTAAGCACTTGCCATGATCCTGCCCATAGTATGAACAGAATCAAGATTCAATCTTAACAAATTCAGCTCCGAAGCTCACCCTCCTTTAAATATCACAAATACTTGAGTTATTATTGCTTTATTAAATAAGGTCCCCAGATTTTAAGAAACTTGCTGGAATTATCTGAATTACCATCAAAGCCGTAAAATGGTAAACAAGTTACTTTGCTTGTTCAATCCAGTTTCTTTCACTTGCAAAGTTCTTTAAGTTCACCTTGACTTCTTACTTTGAAGGATTGCGGTTAGCTAAGCAATGATTAAGTGAAGCTCATGGTATCAACACTTGCCAGTCGGCATATTTGATGCGGCTGAAAGCCCTGTGGATTTTTGTAACTATTGCTGATATTATCCTACAAAGACATCTTAAAAGGGAGGGAGGAATTCACAGAATCTTTATGTTACAAAATCTTTATGAGAACAGGAAGAGGGACCTGAGCTAGCACATTAGCACAGTCAGCCTCCTCGCCACTTAGTGTCCCGCACCATCTTAGCAATCCTCAGAGTCCCCGCCAGCAAGAAGGCTCTCATTACATGCGCCGCTTTGTTCTTGGGCTTACTTAATTTCAAGTATTCTGTGTTAAGCAACAGAAAATGAACTGACACCACCTGAGGACTTTTGCCCTTGCCATTTTCCTCTGTCAGGAATCCCTTTCCCAAGATATCCACATGACATGCTCCCTGGCTGTCCTCAGGCCTCTGATTTCATCCCCTAACCACAGATGCCTCCTCAGACCAGCCTAAAACACAGTAGCCCCGGCTCCTACTCTCCGTGCCCTGCTGTCCTCCAATCTGCTTTATTTTCTGCATAGCGCTTGTCATCACCTGTGAATGTTTATTTATACTTCTGTTTATGTATTTCCTAGCTCCTGCCACTGGAATGTAAGTTTCATGGGGATAGCAACTTTGTTGGTATTATACTCCCAACACCTACATCAATACATATATTAAAAATGAGTCCATGCCTGACACATACTACGTGCTCAATAGTAAATCAATGAAATGAAAGAAGACAGATGTCCTATTCTACACTCACAACCCCTGAAGCAAACTGGATAGTTATCTTGAAAACCATAAATGGAATTTTCCTATTAAATTACAGGAACTCAGTCTCTTTATTGAATTCTTTTTCCGGTGAATTGAATTGATCCCCAATAGATATAGTGAAAAAAGACCTCTTGGAAAGCCAGCATCTAGTTTTGCAGGAAAAGTCATCAACCCAGGCAACAAGATGGTCCACCAGGGAGCTCTGGAGGTGAAGCCAATAAACAATAACATGAAAGGAAATTAATTTTATGTTTTCTAATTTTGTGCCTTAAGCAAGCATCATGTGGCCTAAGCTTTTTTGTGATTTCCTTGAAATAGTCAAAGATCTAATGTTAACTAGATTGCTGCTGTTGTTGAAGGACATCCTGGGTCATATTTTGGGTTTTCACAATGCCAAGGACATCAATTATTTCTGTATGCAATCAGCATACGGAATTCATAAAAAGAAGTGAATCCTGCCTATTTCAAAAGTGTTTTTCAAAAATGAAAACAGAAAGGAAGAATGGTAATTTTATTCTTATTCTTTGGAGTAATTATTTTAGATATGGAAGAGCCATTAAAATCATACAGACCAGTTTGTGCTGTGTTGCATAGTGTTGTGTTGTGTTGTGTTGTGCCAGTTGGACTTTTCACCAAGAAGAATCTAAAGAGGAGGTGCAGTGGAAAGTGGGCTGAAGTTAAGCCCTTAATGACATGGGGTGGCGAACCAGTAACCAGTCCCCCCGCGTCCAGGCACCAAAGGACTTTCAGGGGAGAGCGTAGGGGGTTCTTCAGCACATGGTTAAAAATCACTGATTTAGTCCAACCTCCCTGTCTCACAGATGAAGAAAGCAAAGGAGGCTCAGTGCGAAGCCACCCAGCCAGTATTCAGTGGAGGTTTAAGTCTCCTGTAACAAGAGATAGACATTTTCTCACTGATTCCCCAACAGCCTTATAAAATAGCATTTATTACACCATGCCCATTTTTAGAGATAATCAAACATTGCTTTTCCAAGGAGCCTTCTTCTGACAACCCAGACTAACTTACGTCTCCCACATATTCATTTAATACTTTGTCCTTCTCTACTTGAAATCCTTATCAGATTGTTCATGATGCCTTCAGTGCAGGTCTACCCGCTAAGGTATAAACCCTATGGCAACAGGCTCAGTGCCAGCCATCTTCACGGTCACATCGCCAGAGCCAGAAGCTTGGCCTGTGAACACCCCAGCTAGGAGCACCTTGACAGGAAGGATCGAATTGTATTTGTCTTTTTACCCCAGTGCCTGGTACTGTGTTTAGCTCAGAGTAGAAGCTCAGTAATTACATTGAGTCGAATTATGGAAATAAAACAACCTAAAGTTCAGACAAATGTGCTCCAGGCTCCACTTGGGCTTTTTCTAGGGTTAATTGGCCTTGAGAAGTTATCCCACGTAGTTTGTCCTTAGTTTTTTTCATCCATAACATAAAGAAGTTGGATTCTGGGGGTCTTCAGAAATTATTCAATTTTGAAAAATCTGTGATGCTGTTTTCCTCTGTTTGGAAATACCCCCATGAAGGTGGTAGGCAGGAAATTGAATTGTGTATGTACACACACACACACATTAAGTTTAAACAGGAATCAGTGGTTTCAAGGGGACCCTAAGAGTCACAGGACGTGCAATGAAATCTTCATTCTACGATTTACTCGCTGGGTGAGTGCAGGTGAGATATTTAACTTCCCTGTGTGTCAGTTTCTTCATTAACAGAACAAGGCTGAGGATTTAATAAGACCACATAACTAAAGTGTTTGGTATTATTCTGGGTATCTCATATGATCTCAACAAATATTAACTGACATTATCACCAATATTATTACAAATCAAAATGATTTTCATGTAAGTGTGTCTAAAATCAATGCTTGATGACATTTTCCATAAATTCACTGGTATTCCTTCTTATGTTTTAGGAGACACATCCATAAGAAAGAACAAGGTAGGATAAATCATGAAAATGCATTTGTTATTCATTATTTATTTTAGAAGCCTAGAGATATAGACAATGCAAAATTTCAGATATCTCTTGAAAAATATATCCTATAAGTCTGGTCACAATTTGTAATTTCTATTTGTAAATCAAAAAACTGTTAACCATTGGCCCTGCTCCTAGAACAATAAACTTAATTTAGGTTTCTCTTTTCTTTTTCAGATTCCTTTACCACCTCCTCGGTAAGACACTTTAAAATAGCATTTTATTTCGCTATACACTGAAATAATTTGTGCCAGCATCTGAAAAAGAGAAACACAAACATTTGACATTGAAAATCTAATATGATTTCAGAGTGAGAGCTGGATATAGAAAAAAAAACTAATATGAGGTATTCAATGAACAAGATTAAACAAGCCTTCATTCATCTATTTAATCATTTATTCGTTCATTCACAGTTATCTATTCAATATACCTTCACTCATTATTTCTTGATGAATGTATTCCTCCCCTGTTTCTTTCTGTTCCTCTCCTTTCTTTCAGTACAGAAATCTGCTGGACGATATTGCTGGGTGTATTACTGGCAGGCCTAGATTCATATGAAAATGGGATATGCCCTCAGGGAACTTACAACATATTAAGTATATATTCATGTGATATATATATAAATACACACATATATGATACATATATAAATACTATTACATTTATACATATCTGTGGAGAAAAGAGCAACAGGCAGCTGCAGAGGCTCTGAGTGACTGGCCACTCTTGTTGCTCTATCTGGGACCCCTGAGCACCTCTGCCATAGCATGCATTACATACTCTGCCAATCATTTCTTCACCTCTCTGTCTTCCCTGCTAGAGGGAAGCAGCTTGAACCAAAAATCTACCCAAATACCTGATATACTTTATGAACAAATGAGTGAATGGGTGAATAAAATATGAGTGAGTGAGGCATTCACTGACTTTCAAACATTTACATATGTGAGTGTGTGTGTGTGTGTGTGTATATATATATATATATATATATATTTTTTTTTTTTTTTTGAGACAGTCTGGCTCTGTTGCCCAGGCTGGAGTAGAGTAGCGTGATCTCAGCTCACTGCAACCTCTGCCTCCAGGGCTCAAGTGATTCTCCTGCCTCAGTCTTGTGAGTAGCTGGGATTACAGGTGCATGCCACCGTGACTGGCTAATTTTTGTTTTTTAGTAGAAATGGACTTTTGCCATGTTGGCCAGGCTGGTCTTGAATTTTTGACCTCAGGTGATCCACCCACCTCAGCCCCCAGAGTGCTGGGATTACAGGCGTGAGCCACCGTGCCCAGCCACTTTTTAAAATATTTATTTGGGTAGTACTAAAAACTCAGATCTGCCGGTCTGGGATGAATGGAAGGCTGTTATCATTTTCTCCACAGGTCTCCTAAAGCCAAAACAGTCGCACTATGGAGGAGCACGTTGACTCCCTATAGAAAATTATATCACGCCCTTTAGAAAACAGTGCCAGACCTGACCAGTCTGCTCTGTAGTTAGCATCCAAAAACTAGCATTTTCAACCCAAAGCTGGGGACACGGAGGGCAGAGCAGTGTGGATTCAGGCCTGAGGCATCACTGCTGCAGCAAACCTTCTCAGGAATCC
This sequence comes from Theropithecus gelada, assembly GCF_003255815.1. Taxonomy (NCBI): domain Eukaryota; kingdom Metazoa; phylum Chordata; class Mammalia; order Primates; family Cercopithecidae; genus Theropithecus; species Theropithecus gelada. The sequence continues at coordinate 9,512,118 of NC_037672.1, read as the reverse complement.
TACTGCGACTCTCCACACAGGCCTCTCATCACACTTCCGAAGCAGTACCAGCCCTTGCCCCCTGAGCCGGAGAGCAGCAGGCCACCTTTAGCTCAGAGACACACCTTTCCAGAAGTCCAGAGAATGCCCAGGTGAGAGAGTCATCATTAATGGTGAAATGACCAGCAAGAGTGTGGGTGTGGGGAAGGGGACAAGGAAAACCAACCAAAGTACCTGTCAGAGCAGGCTCCCTAATGGGTGGGGAGTGTTTTGGTCCATTCAAAGACATAACCAAGACTGGGTAATTTATAAAGAAAAAAGTTTTAATTGACCCACAGTTTCACATGGCTGGGAAGCCTCACGAAACTGACAACCATGGTGGAGGGGGAAGCAGGCATGTCTTAGGTGGCAGCAGGTGACAGAACCTGTGTCCAAAGCAAACGGAGAAAAGCCCCTTATAAAACCATCAGATCTCATGAGAACACATGCAGTACAATGAGAACAGCATAAGGGAAACCGCCGCATGATCCAGTCACCTCCCACCAGGTCTCTGCCTCAACACCTGGGGATTACAATTAAAGATGAGCTTTGGGTGGGGACACAAAGCCTAACCACGTCAGGGAGGAACCAGTTATACCTAGAGGAAAATAGTCCTAGAAACCTGTGTTTTGATTCTTTGCAGGAAATACCGCTTCTCTGTAAGAAAATGAGTTATTGAAAGAATTGCTCACTTGTGGCCTGAATTAGTTTATAAAGAAAATGTCAAATGCCAGAACAGAATCAGCATATTTTATGTAAGAACTGAAAGGGGATTCAGATTATTCCAGGACCAATATTGGCCCCCAGCTTCCCATTACCCAGGCTGGAGAAATATAACCATGCTTGAAAACTTTTTTGTCAAAAACATGATTGCCTTTATGAAAAATAAATATAATAAACCATCCCTCTGGTATTAAGCACTGATGACGGCTCCTTGTTCCCAAACGTGTGGGACATTTGGCAGCTGGTGCTAATCACAGAATGCGACAAACTCGAGTGAGCATATTTCATTTGCCCAAAAGAGTTTAAATTTCCAAAATTACCTTATTTTGAAAGTCAGAAAAGAGATTAGCATTTCCTTCTTGTTTCTGCATAGAATGAAGGATGCTTTCTTAATTTTCATCCTTCTTCAAGCTTGCATCAGCAGTGTGGGGCACAGGCATTATTTAGTGAGAAAGCATTTCTCATGGATACAGAAACTCAGGATATCAGGCTCATTTTGAGCTTCTATGGGAAACCCGTTCATCACTGATTCTAATGGGGACCATTCAATAGCCTGAAATGTCATTCCTCCTCCTGTGGCAAATGTCTCTTCACCATGTCCTCCACTGTAGCCCCACACAAGCATAAGTTTTCCAAGAAACACCTTCCTTGTTGTCTTTCCCATGGAGTGCCCTCTCTTTTCTGTCCCCCTTTCAACTGCCATGGCAGCGTGGGAAGGAATAGAGGCTCTCACGTCTAGATTCAAATGGTTTGGCTTTGTATTAGTTCTCACATTGCTATAAAGAAATATCTCAGACGGGTAATTTATAATGAAAAGAGATTTGATTGGCTTACAATTCCATAGGCTGCACAGGAAGCATGATTCTGGCATGTGCTCAGCTTCTGGAGAAGCCTCAGGAAACTTACAATCACGGCAGAAGGCAAAGGAGAAACAGGCTTGTCTTACATGGCAGGAGCCACAGAGTGAGGGGGGAGCTGCTACACTCCTTTAAACAACCAGATCTGGCGATAACTCACTATCATGAGAACAGCACTGAGGGGATGGTGCTAAATCGTTCATGAAGGATCCACCCTCGTGATCCAATCATCTCCCACCTCCAAAAGTGAGGATTACACTTCAACGTGAGATTTGGGTGGGGACACAGATCCAAACTATGTCAGGGTTGAAATTTAGATTCTAATTCTCATGAATGATGGATCTGGGGAAGTGATTCTAAATTATGGGTGACTTTATCCTCCCTCTCCCCATTGGACAGTTAGCAATGTTTGGAGACATTTTTGGTTGCAGCATCTTGAATAAGCAATGCTACTGGCTGCTAGAGAGTAGAGGCCAGGGAGGCTGCTAAGCATCCGACAGTGCACGGGACTGCGCCACAACAGAGAATAACCTTAAAAGGCTAATATTGCAAAGGTTGAAAAACTTTGCCCTAACACTTCTAGCAAAGTACTGAACTTTTTCCAAGCCCAAGGTTTTACTCTGCAGTAAAGAACAGATAATATCAATATCTACCACCTACCTCATGGGCTAAGGTGAGAATTAAATGAGGTGATTCCTATAAATTGCTTAACAATGCTTGCCCAGTACCTATTTTTAACCAACATTTATTGCACTTTTATTACCTTGGGCCCATTGGTACCTATGTTACCCCATATAATATAACAAGTTAACAAATCTGTTTCTTCTACCCCAGGAAGGGGTGAAGGAGGAACTGACTCATTTCAGCACCCATATAACCTGGCACAGTGCCTGAAATATAGTAGATGTTGGATAAATATAAATTTCCTTCTGCAGCTTTCAAAGGAACCTATCCAGACTAGGAGTAAGTAGATTTGATCTGTTTTGATTTCCATTTTCAAAGAGTGAGAAACTGGGAGGCAACAGTAATAACAGACCATCCAACCCATGAAGCTGTGTCATCAGAATTGGAAACGTGAAATGCAGCATTCCTAAAGCTCCTGGTCAAATAGTCTAATATGTAAAGGACTGATCCAACCTCAGAGAAGTAAGCAGACAGAAAATAGGATCGATAAAATCCTGAGACTGGGCATAATGGCTCACGCCTGTAATCCTAACACTTCGGGAGACCGAGGCAGGCGGATCACATGCGGCAAGGAGTTCAAGACCAGCCTGACCAACATGGCAAAACCCCATCTCTACAAAAACACAGAAACTAGCTGGGTGGGGTGGAGCATGTCTGTAATTCCAGCTACTCTGGAGACTGAGGCATGAGAATCGCTTTAACCTAGGAAGCAAGGGTTGCAGTGAGCCAAGATTGCACCACTGCACTCCTGCGACAGAGGACGACAGAGCGGGGAGACTCTGTCTCAAAAAAATAAATAAATAAACTAAAAGAAAATATTGAAGATGATAAGGTTGTTCAGTGTGGAGAAAAAAGAATTTTATCTTCTTTCTGTTTCCTCATGCTGAAAAGAACAGTATCTTGGGACCCGGTAGCAATGAGTTTGGATCCCAGTTGAGCCAGTTTTGGCTGTACGATTTCAGAAAAGCTCTTTAACAACTCTGAGTTTCGCTTTTATTATTGATAAGAAGAAAATAACCATCTTCATGTGATAAAATGACAATGAGAAGGCATGCCATTCCTGTAAAGTGCCTAGGATAATATCTGTCACAGCACAGGAAAAGAAGAAGAAAAGAAAAGAGAAAGCAAGCAAGAGAAGGAAGGAAGGGAAGGGAAGGGAAGGAAGGAGGGAAGGGTAAAGAAATCCTGCTTCTCCCATGTGTTCTCAGCAGAATTGGGTATCCAGCATCTATAACCGTATATTTTTCTAGAAATAGAGACTGTATTTTTTTCTTTTTCGAGGTGAAGTCTCGCTCTGTTGTCTAGGCTGGAGGGCAGTGGGGCAATCTCGGCTCACTGCAGCCTCTGCCTCCCAGGTTCAAGCGATTCTCCTGCCTCAACTTCCTGAGTAGCTGTGATTATAGGCACGCGCCACCACACCTGGCTAATTTTTGTGTTTTTAGTAGAGACAGGGTTTCACCATGTTGGTCAGGCTGGTCTCGAACTCCTGACCTCATGATCCCCTGCCTCAGCCTCCCAAAGTGCTGGGATTACAGGTATGAACCACCACGCCCAACCAGAGGCTGCATTTTATAGTACAGTGGATCTCATCCTGGCTTTACACTAAAATAATTAGAAAGCTTATTTTAAAGCACTATCCCTAGTATCTATTTTAATTGCTCTGAAGTGGGACCTGGGCATCAGAATTTTTAAGGCTCCTCCAGGTGAAGCTAATATGCAGACAGGGCTAAGAACCCAGAGGGAACCAGGTTGGAGGAATACATTCACCACAAAAGCTTTGAAGGTATTTAAGCCTTATCTATGCCCAGGTTTCCAGAGTCTAACATAATGCTCACTCAACTGGCAAATGTGTCCCTCTGTGGGCCCGAACCCCACCAGTCTATTGGGTCACTGTCTTGGTGGTGTTGACATCTTTAGAAGTTGGCATTTGATGTCTCTGGGGTTCCTGTAGTTACAGTTTACATTTATGTAATCGTTTTTAGATGTGATGAGAATTGTGCTGGATCTCTTCACCAAAACACCTCAAGAGAGTAATTCTATTTTCTCTTATCGAATTTTTCCAGCAGCCATGTAAAGTATGGTTTCCTAAGCCTCAGATGAGTAAAGTGCCAAGCCCAGTGGATGGCACACGTGCTCAGTAAATAGTACTTGCATATTCATTGGGTACCTAAGGTCACCATGCTTCAGAGAAGTTAGGTCACTCAAAGTCACAGAGTTGACATTTGACTATTGATGGGGCAAAAACTTCCACAGCCCCATAGCAGACACTGGAGTTAGCATGACACATGAGATGGCTTTGCTTCTGAAAGAGAGATGTGCTTTCAAATTCATTTTTAGCAGGGCCCACATGGGTGGTAACAGCAGCATTAGTGATGCCCAAGTCCCATGTAATCAACCACATAAGGATATTGCTCTGAAAACAGAAGGAACATTGGCAATCAAAGCTTCTGCAGCCGAACCATGCAGCTAAGTGCCTGCTCCGTCTCTGCCAGCTGTTGGTAAGGCACTGTGAGTGAAATAAATTGCCTTCCCTAAGGCAGAGGCCATGATTTACATCTGGCAATCAACTGTATCAATGGCAGGCAGTTAGACAGCTGCAGCCCTTTGCAGCAGGCTGTGCTCACCCTGGATGGTCTTTGTGGTTCCAGCTATTGTGTTTCAGGCCCCATTTGTCTCTGCCAGCTCTGCTATTCTCTTTTTTAAAGCTAAGCCTTGGTTTCACAAAACAATTACTGAATTGAAGCACTTCAGTAAAGGAAAACGTCACCCCAGTCATTCATTGACAACTCAAAACCAGAAGAGCACTTCGAAGTTTGGAGAATGTTGGTTGGACATTCTCAACCACTTATGCACCATTATTATGATTTTTACAATATCCATGTACTTACTTTTTCTGCCCTGTTCATTTTTTTCAACTTAAATAAACTTACTTAAAAGAAATACATATAATTAATATAAATAACTTCAGTACAGATAGCTCCCAACCAAAACTTTGAGCTCTGGGGAATTTTCCCTCTGATAAAAGGGAAGGTAAGCAAATATTAGAAAGGTGTTTCATATCTACTTAACCACTGCACTGAGCCTTTCTCCTTGACATAATCTGAAAGACAATTAAAAAGGGGATAACTTTTCTTCTGCGAATCCATTGCAATTTTAATACCTAGGTCCATACACCAAAAAAAATCATCCTAAGTAACAGCAACAGTAACCAACATTTTCTGAGTTTTAACTACACACCAGGCCTGGTTTGGAGTTTCATGTATGTTCATTCATTTAGTCTCACAACAGCACTGTGAAAAAGCAATATTACTATCTCCGATTTACTGATAAAAATTAAGAAATTGAGAGTTCATTGTTCCATATGTCCTTTAAGCTCCAGTACACTTAATGGCCCAAGGTGGGGTTCAGCCAAAATACAATTTAAATGACGCACCCAATATTTAAGAAACAAAACACCCACTTGCCTAACTATGGCTTTCCTTTTTTTTTTTTTTTTTTAAGTAGAGACAAGGGTCTCACTAACACTCCTGTCCAGGCTGGTCTTGAATTCCTGGCCTCAGGCAGTCCACCCGCCTTGTCCTCCCAAAGTGCTGGGTTTACAGGTATGAGGCAACACGGCCAGCCAGCTTTCCCTTTACAACCAGCAATGCTGGTATCACATCAATTCAAGCAATCTCTGTCGCACAAATATATGCTCTGATGATTTGAGAAGCGAAAACAAAAAAATCTTTATAGATATCAAGAAACCATGGTCTTTTAAAAGAGAAAGTGTGGTTATAGAGATATACAAATTTCTATCTATGAATGGAAACTATTGATTTTAAAGTATAAACATTATAATTATTGTTTTCCAAGTTGTTGCCGTTGGGGGAAACTGGATATAGGACACACAGGAACTCTGTATTATTTCTCACAACTGCATGGGAATCCATCATTATCTCAGGATAAGAAGTTTAGTTTCAAAGCATATGTGAACACTAAAATGTTCTGCAAAGTGTTCAACAAATGTTCAACCAACTCAAGTTACATAGGTTAAAGAATCTTAGTAAAACTGTTTAACGAACTCATTTAAATCTCCTTAAATATTTGAAATACCTTTATAAATTCAATTTCTTTGATTTTTAACTACTTCTAATGTTGACAGGGCAGGTTTAAATGCTAGCCAGCAAAACTTTAACACTTTCTATAAATCCAAGAAAGTAAATGTATAAATACAGAAAATTTTAATTTCTCTTAAACAGTTCAAACTCTTTAAAATGGAGACAAACACATCTTGACACTTGGAACTTCAAATCTGCATTTTAAATTGAAGCCATACAGCCGATCTTTCAGTATCCTTAACACGCTGGCTTCTTAAACATTAAATACTGAGATTAGCCACATTTTAACCCCAAAATAATTAATACTCTGGGTGTTTGTTCTACTTCATTACCTCTATTCAAATCTCTTTGTTTTCTCAGGTTTCCAGCTAAAAAGGGGAGGGAGGGTGTAAGAGGTAAGAGGGTAAAACCTTGGAACCTTGGGACCCTTGCCTATTGCTTGCAGGTCTGAGACCAGGATCTAGCATCTGAACACTGTTTGTTTCTGGGATACTGATACAGCCTGACTCCTAAAACTCTAGATCAATAGCCTTTAACTGTGATCAGTGTTGCACGCTTAATAGTCCCATATTCTTCACATCCAGTGTTTTCACTGACGGATCTGGGGAGGTGGAACATATACCCTCATTCCACTCCCTTCATAGTTTCTTCACCAAACTTTGACCACATTCTGACAACAACGCACATTGAATACCCAACAGTGTTATTTTTATTTATTTGTTTATTTATGTATTTTTTGAGACACAGTCTCGCTTTGTCACCCAGGCTGGAGTGCAGTGGACGATCTCAGCTCACAGCAACCTCTCCACCTCCTGGGCACAAGCTACTGTCCCGCCTCAGCCTCCCGAACAGCTGGGACTACAGGCATGTGCCATCACGCCCAGTTAATTTTTGTATTTTTAGTAGAGACAAGGTTTCACCATGTTGGCCAGGCTGGTCTCGAACTTCTGACCTCAAGTGATCCGCCCCCCTCAGCCTCCCAAAGTGCTGGGATTCCAGGCATGAGCCAAGGCACCGGGCCCCAACATTGTTACTTTTTTATTTCTAGCAATTCTCACATTAACACTCCTAAGTACTCTTGTTGCCATTTTGAAGATGAAAAAAAAGGAGGTTTAGAGAAGTTAATTGACTCACCAATAGAATGAAAAGCTTGGAGTTTATTTAGAGACCTTTCCAAAATTCACATTATTCAATTCCATATTGGATTTTTTTTCCTCTACCACTAAGTTTCATGTTTTTGTTTTTTTGTTTTTTTGTTTTGTTTTGTTTTTTTCTCGTGTCTGAAATCTCCGTTCTTTATCAGCATTCTTTCTCTTACACTTGCCTTCCTGGGATCCCACTGCACCTGACAGCTTCATATTGAAAACTCTTTATGTTCCCTCAAAGTAAAAAACGAAAAGCTTTAAAACCAAGTTGATAATAGGTCTGACTGTGCTAATGAAACTTGACGTAGGAAATCAAACGTCAAGAGAAATGATTTTTTTTTAATTTCTCCCAAAATGAGATGCAAGTTTATTCATGTCCTTTCTATCACCACCTTTTATTTTGGCTCGTAACTTTGTCTTTTCCTTAGAAAATTATGAGAAAAAATAACCTGGCTTTAGTTTTATGGAGGAGGGATAAATATCACACCGGACGATGAGCTGTTAATTTGGCAGTGAAAATGTAATCAAAGGTTTGTGAGGCTTAGAATGATTTTATCTTGGTCATGATGAACTGTGTTTTATGTAACACCATATTTCTTTTCTTGCAGTCAGATAAGCTTAAGGGACTTAAGTGAGGTAAGTAGCAATTTTATCCTTGGACGCAAAGAAGGGAATTTTGAGGCATTAAATGTCTGCAATAGGCAAGATTCTATTTGCTTCAGACACTTACAGTTAATTCTCACAGTAACTATGCTCAAAATGCGTTAGTATCTCTATTTTAAAGATGAGAAAGCCAAAGTAAAATAAGCTTAGCTCCAGATTGTAAACCAAGATCCTGTTTGGCCACCATGGTCATTCAGGGTTCATTGGTATAAGAACATGCCCAGTTCCACATGGAAGATATGCAGTATTGACTGATGGCTTCCAGCCTCCAGTATTACAGAAATCAAGTGTTAGCAATGGTATTGCTCTTTGCTATTTGTCCTTCATAAGAAAGACAGGAATGCAAAGTAGAAGGAACATGAGATTCAGAGTTGCACAAGACCTGGGTAGGAATCCTGCTCTGCCACCTACTTGCTTTGTGAACTTCAGAAAATGCTCCTACTCATCCCAGTTTCTGTTTCCTCAGCCATACAATAGGGATGGGGGCTGGGTGCAGTGGCTCACACCTGTAATCCCAGCACTTTGGGAGGCCGAGGTGGGCGAATCATCTGAGGTCAGGGGTTCAAGACCAGCCTGACCAACATGAAGAAACCCCATCTCTACTAAAAATACAAAATTAGCCAGTTGTGGTGGCGCATGCCTGTAATCCCAGCTACGCTACTCGGGAGGCTGAGGCAGGAGAATCGCTTGAACCTGGGAGGTGGAAGTTGCAGTGAGCCAAGATGGTGCCATTGTACTCCAACCTGGGCAACAAGAGCGAAACTCGGTCTCAAAATAAATAAATTAAATAAATAAAAATAAAATAGGGATGGGTACACTTCTGTACAAAGTTGATGTGATAAAGTCAAAAGTAAGTAGTGCACAAATGGCCAGGTGACCAGTAGTGGCTCAATAAATGGCATAAAAGACATGTGAGAGAAAGCTGTAATAGAGCCTTCCAAGGGTATTGATTCCCTTCAGTGCCCAAAGAGAAAGTTCCCTGCGAGGCTAGTGGGGCTACCATGACTGATGGAAAGACTGTCCAACAACACAAGTGGCCTCACCTCACTCCCACTGGACTCTAAGGAATTTTGTTCTTGTCTTTGTGTTTGACCTATGCTCTTATCTAGATCTTAGACGTGAATTTCTTTCCTTGCTTTATTTGTTGGTTTTGTGAGAATGTTAAAATCAAAAAGTCACATGTCCAGCTTGTCACTGAAACAAGACATTTATTACCCCTAATCTCCCTAATCCACAAGACAATAATGTCAAGAAAGATAACATACATAACCACTTGATGAGAAAAACAGTTCTGGTTCCACTGAGGACTTCACCAGGCTCATGCTCTTCTGGGAGGGGGTGCGCTTCCTTAGTGTCACCTGGAAGGAGCAGGCTAGGGTGATGCTCGGCTGCTGGGGGAACCCACACATCCAAGGTGCCTGAATCCAGGACTCTGTCCCCTGCTTCCTGTAAGCTAGGCCTAGGTATCTCGAATAGTAGTTGGGTGCTGCTCACGATGACCTCAAATCATAACCCATTGGTCAGTCTGAGAGGACAGTAGGCCTCCCAATCACAAACAAGCAAAAAGGAATTGGGAGATGGGGGGGTCAGCCTTAGATGGCAGGAAATGTGCAGGACTGTTTGTTTTCTTTGCAACTTTAGTTGGCATTCTGCTAGAAGTTGATATCATCTAAAGAACAAGAAGGTCTAGTGGAAAAACACATTGTTGCTCCTTATCTTTTGCCAAGACACTTCCCCATTGTTTGTTTGGGCTGAGATTCAAGGCCATTTCTTCATAACAAAAGCCCATCAGGGCAAGCTGTGCTTGTGCCTGCGCTCAGTGCTTGCTTGAACACTGTCCTGTGGACTAGAATCTTTTATGTGCTAGCTGCCCCCACTCAAATTCACATGGCATTTTATAGTTTTCACGGAAAGGAAAGACTCATTGTCTCATTTTGTACTCACAAAGCCTTAAGAGAAAAACGATACCCCAGAGAGGTGGCAAAGAGTCCTCACAGCCGGGAGGAGATAGGGCCAGTCCTGGAAATCCCAAAGTCTAGGTGTCTTCCCCACCGCCATGTCCCTCTGCCTTAAAACATACAGAAATAGCTCTGTACTAAAATAACTAAAAAGAATATGGAAGGAAGGAATGAAAGGAGGGGGCAGAGAAGGTGAAAGAAAAGGAGGAAGGAAATGGGAAAGAGGGAGGAGAAAGGAAAAGAAAAGAGGAAGAAGAAAGAGGGAGACAGGTAATAAAAGAGATACTACTATTTAACTCGACTATGTTTATTTTCTAACAATAAAAAAGTTACAGAAGAAAATTGAGTGATTTCATGCTACTTTTCTAACTACATTTGATTTGAAATTCAGAGCCCTCAAGCCAAAAGTTGGTTGGTCTCAATTAAATAAAACAACTGCTCCCCCAGATAGAGGGCTTCTCTGCACTCTTCGCATCTCTTCTTCCCCTCACCGTTGACAAGCCTGAGAGCTGCATAGGATTGAGCACTTTGAACAGCCAGGTTCAAAGTCCTGGGGGAGACTCAGTAGGGATACTTTCAAACCACTCACTAGAATGGATTCATTACTCTTTTTACTTAGCCTATAGAGTTTCTTTGATTTTCTGTCCATAATGAAATGTATGTCCTCTTTCCAGAATCCTAGGGAATGCCAAAGTCTTTGAAATAAAAAGTCTTCTCTGTAGGCCAGCTTCAGAGGGAGGCGTACAATGCCTCTCTAAGCAATTTGTTGCCAAAAGTTTCTTATCTGTGAAGCGACTATGAGTCAGGAGAGCTGGGCTCAGGGTTAGTTTAGCCTTCAGATGACTGCGGGAATCTAGGAGAATGGCATGATCCTTTGGGACCTCATCTGTAAACCAACTGTTTTTAACATTTAATGGACCTCACACCACTTTGAAAATTTGATGAAAGGTATAATAAACCTTTCTCACCCCAGAAAAAGAAAAAATATATACACATACTTAGAGAGAAAAAAATTTAGCTTTTCATTTCAGAAGGTTCATGGACCCCACTAGGCCATTCAATAATCTATTTCATCCCCCTGGTTAAAGCAGTTCTCATCTAAATGATACCTGAGGTCCTCTTCAACTGATGCAATATATACATGGACTTCCTAAAATTATTTTCAGTTAAATAAATACTGCAGCAAACACTGTACCTCCTGTAACGCTTTTTGCTTCTTCAAGGGTAGAGTAGAATAGGGCCCAAAGATACAAGCCCAATAAGCATGAAGATTTTCATAATGAAGAATGACCAAGAATTCTACCACCATAAGGAAGGAAAGAGAAAGAAAATGTTTGGGAAGATAAATGGCTACATTTAAAAAGGATAATGTGAATATTTCCATGCTTATTTTAAAAAATAGAAATTTCAGAGCAAGTATAAAGGAAAAATTAACCATAGCCTTATTGCTTAAGTACAACCTTTAATATTTTATCATATTACTTCAAATCATTTCTTCTGCATACACACAAATATACATGGGTATAAAATACAATCGCATAAAAATATATTATGGGTCCATTTTTTATTCCAAACTTTAAATGTAACATGGATGCATACTTATAATCTTATTTCATTCTCTATATAAATACTTATAGTGTCTTTATAATATTCCAATAAGTGAGTATAGTACCAAAATTAACAATGTTCAGTTATCTGGGCACGTAGATTGTTTCCAGTGATTTAACTCTGTAAAAGGAAGGATGCAAAGAACATCTTTGTGCATAGAACTTGGCTCAGATTTCAGGTTGTGTCTTAGAAAAAGAGTCTCATCAATGGAATTATTGAGATAAGAATAAGAGTATTTCTAAGGTTTTAGATAATTATGGTAAATTACTTTCTAAAAGAGTCAAAGCAATGGATAGTCCCATCAGCAGACTGTGGACTTGTCTGTTCCTTCACACATCGATTACAAAATTTTGATTTTTGTTCAGTTTTCTGAGGAATTATTTGTAGATTTAAAAAAATATATATGAACTATGCTAACAAAAATTTTACCAAAATTCTACCAACCAAATGCTCTGAAAACACACATGGTATTCTATTAAATTCTCTGTCATCAAAAGTCAGTAAATATTATTATTTTTTTAATTCAATACAGGTCCTTGAAGCAGAAAAAGGTGAATTGTTTACATTTGTTTCTTTACCCTAATACTAATAATTGGTTCTCTTTCTAGATCTTACAGTGCTTATGGGTATTGAAAGGGATTGATTGTTTGGAAGCCTGGGATAGGGATGTATGTGTGTGCATGATGACATGATCCTCATGCACACACATACATCCCAAGGGCCTCAGAGTCCTCTAGTCTAAACACGGTGATTTAAATCCAGAATAGACCAGACATCTTTCTTTAGCCATACACTACTGACCAGAAGGCATTACACTGTCACCCTCTGCCACTTTGGAAAGACATAGCTAGTCCCCTGCTCCAAAGAAGCTCTTGGTATCTCTGCCTCTGATGTCACCCATGCACACACACGTGTGTCTCTTTCATGCACACGCACATGTACACACATGCACATACCTCTACAGTGTTGGTGGTGTTGTGCAAGCATGCAATCCAACAGTCACTCATATCCTAAATGGCAGGATGCTAAGCAGGTAGCACTTTCATATTCACCTGGGAAACACTGTTCTCCATTCCTCTAGAATGATGAATTATGTTCAGAGCCAAAGGGCCTGCATCACAGTCCAAAGAGTTCGCAAAAGACATCATAGTTCAACAGAGCAATATTAGGTTAGGATTTCAGAGGCCTGCCACAAAATCACTGTATGGTTTTGGTCAAGTTGCATTTCCTCTGTGGGGCTCAGGTCTGCTCTTCTCTACACATTGACAAAGCTAAACTGGAAATGAGGCCTAAATTGGGTTTATGGATTCCCCATGAGTCCCTGATGGAGGAGTAGGAGTTGTTGGCAAGCCGAAATAATTCACAAACCTAACTGAAACCATGCCCTTTCCCACAATACAGCTCAACATCCTAACTAAAATGTTCAGGTTTTGTTCCATTAGACAACACAACAACAAGTGTTAACACAACAACGTGGCATTGTTCAGCTCAAGAGGGGCAGATACTCTGGGTGGTTACTGATGACATGAAATGATTTTATGGGATGCATGATTCATGGACCAGCCGCTGACTCATGTTTCAAGTAATCACAGTCCTTCGATCAAAGGTGTCCAGTTTGTGATGAACCTTGGGCAGAATACAGAGCAACAAGCACAATTAAAACATGCCGGTGCCTGTATGCACCCTTCGCTTTATTACTTATGGTCACAGCTGGGAGAGTGTTTTATGAGATTTTATATCATAGTATTACGATGTGCCCTTGGCAATTCTGGATGGCTAGTTAAATCTGTCTGTGATGAAAAGAAAATAAAAAGCAGTAACATAAACTGCATATGTAATTACTAAATAACTCCAGATTGTATGGTTGGCAGAACTTTTAAAAACTTGATGATCGAGGGGGGAAGAAATTGAGAAACTGTATCCCTGGTTGGATCCAGGTAGAGACTGCTGGTCTACCTCAGAACCCTAGGAGCTCTCCTGCCCTATCACAGGAGGGCATGAGAATACAAGTGCCATGACGAGCTGGGCACCCCAATCTTCTCCATCAGCCAGAACAGTCCTTTCATTTCACTTTCTTCTTTTTAAGATCTCATCTCTCAGAAGGGTCTTTCTTAGCCATACGTATAGTCACTCTGTATCCCAAAGTAGTACTTCATTTCCTTTATATCATTGTATTGCCTAATAGAAACGTTCTTATTGACTTACTTGCATGCTTATTTCCATTTCCTTTCATTAGAATGTAAGAACCATGTCTGTCTTCTTCTCCACTGTATTCCCAGACTCTGGCAGAGTACTTGTCCCATAGTAGCTGTTCAGTAAATATTTGTCAGATGATATAAATGAATGAATGAATGAATGAGGATGAAGCTAAAAATCTTTTAAAATCACAGGTCCAGAATAATCCCTAAATACACCTTCCAATATAATATTCTGTATTTCTGGGAGGTTCAATAATGTGTTCTAGCTTGTAAATATTCAAAGTGATTTTTACAACATATAAATATAAGTAATATAAAAGTCATTCTCAGGAGGCAGAAGAGTTGTAGAATATGTGAGTTACAGTTTCCACTGACCATCAAGAGCCCCTTTCTAACAATCAGAGATTACTTGGAGGAAATTATAGTAGTTCCAGTGGGCTTCTAATGGTTCTCAATTATTTTTCTTTTGCAATCTGACTAAATTATGTCACTGTTTCATATAGTCCCTCATAACCAGAGGAAGCCTGAATCAACTCATCTGTTACAAAACCAAAATACTCAAGAGATTCCACTTGCCGTTAGCAGGTAAGGAGCAAGGAATCCCTTCTCAGGTCTGAGGCTGGGGGTCAGGCCATGTGCTGTCTCAGATAAATGATCACGAAGACTTTCTGAGAAACAAAAGTCTTTGTGTCTGAAGCCCAATAATGAGGTGCAAGAGAAACTTGTGAATTACGGCTGTTACTGATTTTGATAATGTTGTTCTTTTGGAAATTTATAAATGATTGAGTGTTAGAGAAGTTTGGGAAATTTTAAGCATTAACCAGATAGGATTAACTGGAAAGGATGCTAATCAACCTGGGAGGAAAAGTTGGTTGTTTCAAACTATTCTGGGCTGATGACCACACCAAAGCTTTAGTTACTTCTGAGCAGCAATTGATGGCCAGGTGACCAAGTGTTGTTGAAAATGCCCTCACCGGAATCATCGGATTAGATACTTGCCTGCCCCGCTTCTTGTGACAACTGTCAACCCAACTGAACAGTTAAAGACCCAAGGCTCAGCCAGGATATTTATTGACCAAAGTCACTAAATTAGTAGTGACTGCCCTAAAACAAAATCTAGGGCCTCCAGTATTAGGTGCTGTAAGGCCCTTATGATCTCACTCTCGCCAGTGCCTCTGACCTCAGTTCAAGCTACTCTCCTCTCACTCTGGGGCACTGAGCCTCATCAGATGCCTGCCAGCAACCACAGTGCCACTTAATGCACGGCACTGGCACGCGCCCCTCTCCTGCCTGTAGTCCCTCCCCCCATATTTGCTCCTCTCCACCCTCTCCCTACTTGGAACACTCCTGTTCTTCCATGGAACCCCAGCTTAAAGCTTAATGAATCCAGGAGATAATTTGCATCAATTCTTCAGATGAAAAACATAAAGACTGAGCCCTTTACCATGGAAGCCAAGCCCAACCTCAAAGTCCAAGCACTGTTCAGTAGACAGTGCTGCCCATAAGGACTTGATTCTAAAAATGCAGCCTATAAATCCTGACTATCCCTGGTGCCTGCCCACGGCTAAAATGCTGCCTTTAATTGATTCCGCAAGTATTTGCTGGGAATGTACCATGTTTGTGGTGGAACAGAATAGTGGTTAAGCAGGATCCACTGAAGCCAGGTTGCCTGACTTTATCAGCAGTGAACCACGTGACCTGGGCGACCTCACTGTCTTACATGAGAAACCCAGGGCAGAGTCAGGCATGTTGCAAGAGCCCAGTGAACACTCGCTCTCATTGCAATTGCCAGGCCCTGTATATCGGGGGCATGATCACCATACCCTATTCCTTTCCCTCCTTTACTTTCTTCCCTGGTCCCATTTGGCACCTTCAGTAACTTTGTTTGGCCTGTGGGTACTAGGACATGTAGCTTCATTGTGCTTTGGGGACCGTCTGGTGTCAAAGCCCCAAACACCTTAAATACAAAACTCTTCCCCATACCACAATATCCTCTTCCTCTTCCTCCACCTCCTCGTCTTCCTCCACCTCCTCCTCTTCCTCCTTCTCCTCCTCCTCCTTCTCCTCCTCTTCCTTCTCCTCCTCCTCCTCCTTCTCCTCCTCCTCCTTCTCCTCCTCTCCCTTCTCCTCATCCTCCTTCTCCTCCTTCTCCTCCTCTTGCTTCTCCTCCTTCTCCTCCTCCTCCTCCTCTTTCTTTCTTTCTTTTTTCTTTGTTTGTTTCTTTCTTTCTTCTTTCTTTTTCTTTGAGACAGGGTTTTATTCTGTCTTGTAGTGGCACAATCACATCTCAATGCAGCCTTGACTTCCTGGGCTGAAGTGATCCTCCCATATCATCCCCCAGAGTAGCTGGAACTATAGGTACATACCACCATGCCCAGCTAATTTTTGTACTTTTTGTAGAGAAGGGGTCTCACCATGTTGCCCAGGCTGGTCTCTAACTCCTGGGCTCAAGTGATTCACCCACCTTGGCCTCTAAAAGTGCTGGGATTACAGGCATGAGCCACCATGCCCAGCCCCCTTTCTTAATGTAATTTTCTAGAAGTAAAAAACACACACGTTACATTATAGTGAAAAAATAACAAGCTCTCCAGTTGGCCTCGTTTCTTTGTTATTTGATGTGGTTTCACTTCTTTTGTTTATTTATTTGTTTGTTTCATTTATTGAATAAAGAGTCTTGATGTTTCTTCCTCTCTTAACTGACTGCTGCTTCTTCTAATTCCTCATCTTGGACTTTCTCCCAAACTGACCTCTAAATGTTGGTATTCCTCAGAATTCATCCGAGGTCCTCTTTACTATCTCTAAGGCCTAAGTAATCACATCCATCTCCAGCATCAAACTTCAACTCCATGTTGATAATTCCCAAATCCCTATCTTCTGCAAACCACCTCTCTTAGCTCCAGACCTGTGTATCTAATGACCCATTGAGCAGTTTTCCTTAGCTAAGTCCCAGGCAGCACAAACTCATAATGGTGAAAATCAAACTCTTCATTTCTAGTCCCATTCTGAAACCCATAATATCCTCTGCAAAGCTTTTCATCCCAGTAAACTCAGTTAGCTCTCTTTCCCATCTTCACTCTTCCTCTATCCCATCCATTTTCAGCTCCCAAAATTATATCTCTAAAACATGTGTTGATTGTCTATTTCTCCCCCATTTGCCTAGCTCCTTGCATGGCCCAGTCCCTATCAACTTTTGCCTGGACAATTGCACTAGTCTTCCAATGATACTGATCATCTCCACACCCTCCCTTTCCTCTAGAAGGAACTGCTTTCTGGTCTCTTGCAGAAAAGGCCATGCCTCCTTGCCTCTGGGCCTTTGCACATGCTGCTCTACCTGCCTGGAATACACTCTTACTCCTATTCATGCTTCAGGGGTCAGCTTGGTTCATCTTTCTCCCTTTAAGCCTTTCCTGAGAATGAAAGCAATTTTGTCTCATTTACATGACCTTTTACTACTACAGAAACTTCTGCTGTGCACACCTTTACCATAACATTTATTCTGCATTATAATTATGGTACAAGGATATGTTTCTTTTATAAACTAACCTTCATTCAGGCAAAGGCCATGTCTTCGGTATTGTCTATTCCCCAGAACATACCATGTGCCTAGTAAGTATTCAACACATGTTTGTTAAACNCCTCCCTTCCCTCCTTCCCTCCCTCCCTCCCTCCCTCCCTCCCTCTCTCTCTCCCTCCCTCTCTCTCTCTCTCTCTCTCTCTCTCTCTCTCTTTCAGACAGGGTTTCACTCTCGTTGCCCAGGCTGGAGTGCAGTGGTGTGATCTCGGCTCACCGCAACCTTCGCCTCCTGCGTTCAAGCGATTCTCCTGCCTCAGCCTCCCAAGTAGCTGGGACTACAGGCATGTGCCACCACACCCAGCTAATTTTTGTGTTTTTAGTAGAGACAGGGTTTCACCATGTTGCCAAGGTTGATCTTGAACTCCTGACCTCAGGCAATCTGCCTGCCTTGGCCTCCCAAAGTGCTGGGATTACAGGCTTAAGCCACCGCGCCAGGCCTTTTAATTTTCATTTTCATTATTTTGCTTTTTTTTTTCCTGCTTATATTAATATCAACTATGTACTTCTAGAATATCCACAGAGGACATTTCTATTCTTTTCAACATTTTCTAAAAATCCTAAACTATTAGAGCAGAGAAATTTTGCTATTCCCTATTTTTTCCCAGACATTTAACAGAATTGTACACTGGCTGCTAGTGAAAGGATTCTGGTTTTAACGGAGTCAGATTTTGAATTTCAGTAGCAGTCTGACTGGCAGTCACAGCGTAGTATGGTGACTGGATGAACTGCTCGCGTTTTTATCCACAAAGCAAAACACATGACCTCGGGCTTTTATGGTGACAACATAAACCAGATATATGCTCAGTTGATTTCATTGGCACTAGAAATGGATCAGGTTTCATTTAATTAACCCAGAGGCTTTAGTCAATAGCACAGTCCTTGGAATAGAGCATCTCTCATGTAATTAGATTTAACTGTGGTAGCACCTGGAGCTTATATTGAGGATGCTGACCACAATACAAAATGCACCAGAAAATTAGAGCTAAGTATTAAGTAGAGTGCTAAGAAAAGCCACTGATGAACAGTCTTGATAATATCATTTTTGTAGTTAGAAATGCATATTGTTATTTTGTCTTATAGTTTTATAATCTCTTTTTCTTTGGCGTTTTTCTTATCATAATCCACTAAGTTTTCTTACTCAGCACACAATTCTAGAAGGAATACAATACTTTCTATGTTCTTCTTCCACCCTATGGTTGACTTTCAATTAGTAAACAGTTTCTATAGATTTTGAGCCCCCACCAGCAAAATGTTGTGTTCCCTAGTGACTGTAGCTACAAAGCAAGTTTGAACTCATGGCTTCAAAAAGTGAAGAATAATGATACACACTCACTGAAAAGACCTGAGGAGAACTTATATGGTCCGTTTGTTCCACGTGTAATATTGCCAGCTTGAGAAAGGAGGAGAACATGCCTCCTAGTGCCTTTCAAAACAAATGATTCTTCTAGCTTATCCAGTAAAATATAAACTGCTTTATAACTGTGACTTCAGGCTATTATCATTGACCTTGCCTCTGAGTGGGATTTTACCACCAAGGGGAAATACTAACATTCTTTGAATTCTAACATATTTTCTTATAGTTCTTCATTCACGATGAGCAACCACGGTGTGCAAAACAGAGGTAAGAGCACTTTCAGAATTATCAAATAAACAGGTAAGTCATGATACTGTGATATTGCTGCACTGTAACTTAGCTGTTGTGAACCCCAGAGCCACTGAGCTGATGTGTACAGATGTAATTAGCTTATTTCCATTGCATTACTATGACAATAATTTTAATCCATGATTAAATATGATCACTTAGGTGGTTTCTAGTTTTTCCTCTTATGAATATTATTATGCTATCAACATTAGTATAGATGTTGTCCCATGTATAAAATGTGATCATTTCCCTTCATAAGAAATTGCCTTCATGAAATTGCTCTGTCTTAGGATATGCATCTCTTCAACTGCCCTAGATGTGTTTTCCAAAGTAGACATTGACTGGTCTCACCAACAGTGTGTGAGTCCCCATTGTTCCCCATTCTCTCCAACAGTTGTTTTTGACGAACTTAATTTTTCCCAATCCATTGGGTGCAAAACAAATTTGTCTCAAGAAAAATCTGCAAAATGAAGAAAATAAAACTGACGTCTCTTAGTAACTGTTTGTAAAGTAAAAATCAGAAGGATATCACATCTGTGGCAATGTCTGAAGCGGCAATATAAATACAGAGTTCCATGACTGTTAGTGGTGGGTGTTGATACTACTAATTATTTTGCACAAACTATTGCCATCATATTCATTTGTCTTTCCTTTTTTCACTCTATGTGCCATGAAGATTCTGTGTTTACATCTAGCACTGGAATCTCTCTTTGTTGAGCCAAAAAAAGAAAAGGGGGTTTAAGCCTGGAGGAAGCAAAGCCCACAGGGTATTGTGGAGAGGATGAGGTTCTCTACTGATCCTGCTCCTAATTCTCTCTCTCTCCTTATAGTAAGATCACTTTGAACAAATTAATTCTTTGAGCTTTACCGTTCCCCTTTCATAAAATTCAAGTAGTAATGTTAACTGATATACTCATATTAATATAGTATTTGCACATACACACACACACACACACAGCCCTCTGCCTGCCACGTAGTAGGCAACTGATACATTTTAATGTCCTTTTTTCCTTTTCTGCATTCTCTTTCTTCTTCCCACCCAAATGACCTCAGTGACCTGTGGGTTGTCTCACTGACTTCCATCATGCCTTCATATCACTGCTGCCATAAGCCATCTGGGCCTGAGGATGGAAAACCAAGCTGATAAATTCACTTCCCCTCATATACACATTGCTAATGGGTTTCCCAACAGAAGATTCCTTTATTTAAAAGGTGCCCAAAGAGGGCTAAAATAAACCCAATGGACTCAATCCCTAGTCATCAAATGTCAGGAATGGAAGTCCTAAAGGTCAGATCTGAGTGGATGAAGATGAAAAGACTTGGAGCATCCCGGAGGAAAGTCCAGAGGCTGACTGGGCTCAGAAGGGGTGTTACTTATGGAGGTTTTGTTGCAGGGATGGGGAAGCAGAATCATAGCTTAGAGAGAAATCCAGAATCTTAACTTGAAATATAAAATCAAGCACAAATAAAGAGCAACTGAAGAATGGAATGGAGCAATGGAAATGGCCTTCACAGATATGAGTCTAGTCAAGCACCCCAGGGCTGTAAGTAGATCATCTGTACTAGGGTTGCTTAGGTTACTGTCAGCTAATCTCACCTCATCTCAGAGGAAACAAGGTTGCCAAAAGAAGCCTGAGATGGATGGCGAAATGTTTGAGCCTTCATTAGTTCCTGCTTCAGTAAACAAACATCCAACAAGAACATGGTTTGTACGAAAAATTGGGCTGAGCCCCAAGAATACAGAGTGGAGACCACCCCACCTTCTCTTAACCAGTGCTTAAGCACACCTGTGATGTTCCTCCATCAGCTACTGAACCGATACTCATTCTACTGGGTATGAATTCATGCCTGGATCACCAGTACTTGGCGATGTTAAGTAGGCAGAAAACAGCACGCAGTCTCTACACTCCTAGAATTATCGGTCTAATGAGTTTTCCAATGCATCAGGTATAGGCAGCGGAGTGAAATTGACACCTCCATAGTTGTACATGTTATTACACTTATTTTACAAATGAGAAAACAATTTTGGGGAAGTTCAGTTATTCTTGTTCAGTTACTGCCTGATAAACAGATTTGGCTCAATTCTTTGATAAATGCATTCAAGTTAAACTATTAGGAACCCAAGCAAGTGGATCTCAGGACAGAAAAAAATATTTTGACATGTTGGAAGAGGCCCCAGTTTTGGTTATATTCCAAAGTAGTAACAACATTATTCTCTAAGTCTGGGATTGTAGATCATCTGTTTTCTTTTCCTTTTTTATTTTTGGTTTTTGTTCACTAATGCTTTCTCTTTGCTTTAAAATAGATGGCTCTTTTTCTTTTCCTTTTGTTTTTTTCTTTGAGATGGAGTCTCATCATGTCACCCAGGCTGGAGTGCAGTGGCGCAATCTTGGCTCACTGCAAGTTCCGCCTCCCGTGTTCACACCATTCTCCTGCCTCAGCCTCCGGAATAGCTGGGACTACAGGCGCCCGCCACCACGTCCAGCTAATTTTTTGTACTTTTAGTAAAGACAGGATTTCACCATGTTAGCCAGGATGGTCTCAATCTCCTGACCTCGTGATTCGCCTGCCTCAGCCTCCCAAAGTGCTGGGGATTACAGGCGTGAGCCACCGCACCCAGCCTCTTTTTCTTATAAAATTATTTTTAAAATTGTGTATAAGGGTGAACTAAATTTTTTGAATAAATATTTATAGACTATCTGCTTAACATAAAATGCTTTATTATAAGTTACAACAGGGAGGTCTAGAACTGTGTTTCTCTAGTAATATTAGCAACACGCACAGCTAGTCTTGATGGGGTGGCTCTATGATCAAACACTGTGCTAAGAGCTTAATCTATAATGCATAAGAATTTTAAATGTTAGTAATTATTGATGTCAGTATGGTTTTTCAACCCATGCCTTTTCTATTAGGCTACTCTCCCTCAAATTTATTGTGCACCTCCACTGTGCTAGTCCCAATGTTCTTCCCCTTATCTTGTGGCTTCGTTTCTGTGGCCCTCCATTATCCATATTAGGAGAGTCCTATTTCATGGGATTATAAAACTTAAATGTAATGTTTTATTTAAGAAAAAAGATTCCAAAGATTAACTGCTTCAATTATTTTAAAAGAAAATCAATTAAATACTTATAGCGAGTTACAGAGTCAGAATTTCTTTCATTCATTCATTCAACAAAGATCCAACCAGGCTTTCAGGGAAAATTTACTTGGCAAACTTGTTCTTTTTGTTTCTTTGTTCTGTTTTGTTTTAAGTTATTCTCTGAACAAACTACAAATGCATAGCTGTTTCCAAATGCTCTTTTTCAAGTAGGACTTTCAAAATATCCAAGCAAGGCACTGAAGGTTAAACAAGAATAAATCAGTTGCCACAATATCATGAAAAATTCATAATCACTGAACATTACTATGCATGCAACACCATCTAAGTGATAGGAAATACCGAAAATGGTTATTTTTTCCTTTTGAGTATGTTCCTATTTCTTCAATCCATGTTGAAAAGTTAATTATGGCCATTTAAATAAGTCTCAAGTGAATTGTATTGTGTATTAGTACAGCTCTGTTGGCTTTCTCTTGGTTAGGATTTGCCTGGTATACAGGTCTCCATCCTTTTGCTCTCTGTGTCATTACATGTTAGAAGTGCAATTAGCAAATAGCTGGAATTTTTAAATCAATCTGCATCTGATTTTTAAAGGTAAGTTTGCACCTTTGATACTTATTGTGCTTACCGATATTTTGGGGTCTGTTTTTATATATGTTGTGCCTCCTATTTGTCCTGCTTTGTATTTAATTTTTTTGTCCTGCTGTATACTAGATTCATCTCGCCTTTATTTTCCTTTCTTTCTTTTTCTTGGAAGTTATACATTCCAGTATCAGTCTTCTTTTGGTTACCCTAAATATTTTTAACAATGGCATGCTAAAATTTTAGCAATCTGAAATTCATATTTTCTTTTCAAACAATACAAAAAACTTAGAATGCTTTATTTCCGAAAGTGCAGATTCTTCACTGTGTTTGAAAGTTAAATTTTTTTATTTATAAAATAACATTTTAAAACTAGGAATGGCTCTAGTTTTATTCTCATTTTTTAAAATATAAATTGATGGCTGAAATTAACCACAATTAAGGTAATTTAAACTTTAACTGATCAAACAGTTTTCTGCAACAAATATTTTGATACAAATAAGCCCTCATAACAAACATCCTTAAGCTCAACATTAAAAGCAACAATCCTGGCCAGGCGTGGTGGCTCACGCCTATAATCCCAGCACTTTGGGAGGCCATGGTGGGCAGATCCCCTGAGGTCAGAAATTCAAAACCAGCCTGGCCAACGTTGCGAAACCCTGACTCTACTAAAAATACAAAAATTAGCTGGGTGTGGTGGCAGATGTCTGTAATTCCAGCTACTCGGGAGGCTGAGACAGGAGAATTGCTTGAACTGGGGAGGTAGACGTTGTAGTGAGCCAAGATCGTGCCATTGCATTCCAGTCTGGGCAACAAGAGCAAAACTCCGTCTCAGGAAAAAAAAAAAAAAAAAAGCTACAATCCTTGATTCTCCTTAGAATAAAATTGTCAATGCATCAGAAGTAGTGTTCTTCTTAGTAAACTTAGAGATAAATTTGGCTTTTTGATTACAAGAAGTAGAATTAGCGCCTATATAATCTAAATATTATGGAAAATGGCATTTATTTGCTAATGTTTAATATTTCATCTCAAAAATTTACTGGATCAAAAGCAACCCATCCTTTCAAAGTTCTTGTTAAGTTACTAAGCATAACTGTAACTTTGGTTATGTTTTTAAAAATGAATTACAACTAAAAAACTTATAATTCTATATTCACACTGATTACCTCTTTTCCATTTCATATGTTATTTTTGCCTAGTATTTTACTTACATAATGTTTATCTATCCTAAAGGTTTTATGTTTTTAAAATAGTTACTCTTTGCTTAAAATTACCAATAAATTTACAGCTGTCTTGCTTGGTATTCCTCCTTATACTTCACTCCATATTTGTGGTCTAAATTTCAAAATATATATAGATTTTATTGTTATTAACTGGAAAGACATGCAATGAAAATGTTATTTTGATTGAGGTATGTAGAGAAAATAGCACATTAACATTTGACAAGTGGTAGTGTCTTAAAGTTTAGGTGTCATGTGAAATCAAACCCCTATCGATGAACTTTTTATATTCTGCTACTTTAAAATCCCTTGGTCTGTCTTGTACTTGAATTTATCTTTTATCCAGGCAGGATTGTGCAACTTCATGCATTGATGACTTGGAAAATAATGGATAATAGACATAAACAGGACTGCCACTGTTGATACATGTTATTATGTAATATATTTTTTAAATCACATTTGCACCACCCACCACATTAGAAAAGTGTAAATGTTGGGTTTCTGTTATGTTACAGTGGCAGATGCAAGATTCCTCAAACTCCAGTTTGCACTTGCAAAGTTCAATCTTATGATCAGGAGCAGACACTGCCCCTTGTTTTCCATGAAGTGACAGGCTCACTTTGTTCATTTTTAGTAACATATCTGTCAGATATCGAGGTCGGAATAACAATAGCTTGTCAGTCATTCTTTTGGGTTAAAAAGTATGATATTTCATTTTTTAAAGTTATTCTTTCAAGTTGAAAAAAATAGTGTTTCCAAAATAGGGAATGAACTTGTCCTGTTTAAAAAAATGAACAGAGTTCATTACACACAGAACAGAGTAGACAATTGGGGGAGAAGTGAGGATGTGGATAGAGAAATATGAATAGACAGTCCATTCAGAGCCTTATGGACAGAAGGAAAACACTTACATTTTCTTTTAGGCAGAAAGGAAATCATATCAGAAATTTTACCAAGGGGAGTGGCAGAGTCAGAATTCCAATTTTTTTTTTTTTTTTGAGATGGACTCTTGCTCTGTCACCCAGGCTGGAGTGCAGTGGCATGATCTCAGCTCACTGCAACCTCCGCCTCCCTGGTTCAAGCGGGTCTCCTGCCTCAGCCTCCCTAGTAGCTGGGATTACAGGAGTGCGCCACCACGCCCGGATAATTTTTATATTTTTAGTAGAGACGGGGTTTCACTGTGTTAGCCAGGATGGTCTCCATATCTTGACCTCGTGATCCACCCACCTCGGCCTCCCAAAGTGCTGGGATTACAGGTGTGAGCCACCACGCCTGGCTCAGAATTACATTATTAAAAGATGACTCTGGGAGTCCTAAGGAAAGAGAGGAGGAAGCGCAAAGCTACAGGCAGAGAACAAAACAGAGAGAATTAAGGTCACTGGGTGAGCTGATGTGGTGTTGACCAAGAAGGTCCTCACAGATATAGGAAGGAGCGAAGGGTTTCAGTTCCTTTTAGGAGGTGGGGGACAGCCTGCACCAGTCACAAAATCACACTGAAATGTGAATTTAACCTTTCCAGATCATAGAGGAGCCTTGCAGCCCTATTCTCCTCAGAGATGCCAGCCGCCAGCCAGCTGCAGCCCTCACGAAAATATACCACCCTATAAATACACAAGCTGGAGACCACCTTTCCCCAAAAGGTCTGATAGAAAGGTAAGCAGGCATTTCTCTGCCAAGTCCTTCTAGATGTACTTGGCATCTAAATAGAGCTTTCCTGAACAATGCCCAAAATGAGAATATTTATGTTTGACTTTAACTTTTTCCCTTCTGGCTACATACTACTGGGTTTTAATATTTTTAAAGTATTTTAATATTTTTAAATATGTTGCTATATAACATATTATGTTGGTCTCTCACCAGATTCTTTGACTGGCATGTTTCCAGATTCTAAAGTGTTTTTAAAAAATTAATCCAAAAATATAGATATTTAGACATGTGTTTTATATTTACCGGCTGTCCAATAATCTTGTGGGGGGTTAACTAGGATATACAGGTTGCAATTTTTTTCCAGCAAAAGATTCATGTATTACACACTCATTTCAGTTAACAGTCCAGTGACCATTAGTTGAGCAGTTATTGTGCCAGATAATGTGCTAGAGGTTATGGTCCCCACCCTAATGGAGATGTAAAGAGTGGGGAGATGCAAATGGATGCTAACTGTGTTCTTGTGTGTCCATCATCTATTTTGTGGTCTCTTTCTAAAATATGCTCATTCCCTACAATTGATTATTTTTGCACCGTTTTTCACTTACATTACCCTATGGTGGGGGGATAAAGCTTTCACTGTATCTTGTATGCTTTCTCTCCATCACATTAGATGATATTTATTAAAGTCTTTCACTGTAAAACCCCAGAGGATGTGCCTCTTCCAGGTCTCCATCCCACACCCTGCTATTACTCACTGTCCTGCTACAGAGCTTGTGAAGATTTCTAAGCAGAAGCAGAATGAATAGGATATCTCTGGTGAATTCTTACAGTATCCTAAAGCTCTTTTGTTATCCTTATATTCATATTAATTTCTACCAATTCTAAAAGGGTCTCATAATCTGAAATTAGACTTTGGAAAATATTTTCACATCCTGGCCAGGCATGGTGGCTCACGCCTGTAATCTCAGCACTTTGGGAGGCCAAGGTGGGTAGATCACCTGAGGTCAGGAGTTTGAGACCAGCCTGACCAACATGGAGAAACTCTATCTCTACCAAAAATACAAAAGTTAGCCAAGTACAGTGGCACATGCCTGTAATCCCAGCTACTTGGGAGGCTGAGGCAGGAGAATCACTTGAACCTGGGAGGCAGAGGTTGCAGTGAGCTGAGATCGCACCACTGCACTCCAGCCTGGGCAACAGAGCTAGATGTTGCCACAAAAAAACAAAAACAAACAAACAAAAAAAACCCACACGTCCTGCTTTTATTGTTCCTTGTCATGCACTCGCCTTCCTTTTGCTCTTTCATCTTCTTCATAAACATGGGGATCCCTTGGTTCTAAGTAGAGCTAACTAGAGGTCTACACAAGGTCACACTCCCTCCCAGATCCCGAATTCCTCATAGGCATGAGACAGGCTTGGACCACATCAGGATTTCCCTGATTTCAGGTATTTGAATGTGCCTTTATGATTTGTGGCATATCTATGTCCTGTCAATAATAACATTTACTTAATAATACTCTTTAAGGTGACCTGTTTTCACTTGATATCACTATCCTGGTTAATTTTTTTTTTTAAACCAGTGTTATATATCATAGAAAGTGACTTTAGAAGTAACTCCATTCAGGCCAGGTGCGGTGGCTGACGCCTGTAATCCCAGCACTTTGGGAGGCCGAGGTGTGTGGATCACAAGGTCAGGAGATCGAGACCATCCTGGCCAACAGGGTGAAACCCCATCTCTACCAAAAATACAAAAATTAGCTGGGCATGGTTGCACGGGCCTGTAGTCCCAGCTACTCGGGAGGCTGAGGCAGGAGAATTGCTTGAACCAGGGAGTTGGAGGTTGCAGTGAGCCAAGATCGTGCCATTGCACTCCAGCCTGGCAACAGAGTGAGACTCCGTCTCAAAAAAAAAAAAAAAAAAAAAAGAAGTAATTTCATTCCTTAGCGTATGCCCCAAAGAATTGAAAGCAAAGACTCAGATATTTGTACACCCACGTTCATAAAATTATTTGTAATAGACAAAAGATGGAAACAACTTCTATGTCCATTGACAGATGAATGGATAAACGAAATGGTACACACACGCACACAATGAAACAGGAATAAAGGAATAAAAGGAATAAAAAAGGAATAAAATTCTAACATGTGATACAATATACAAGAACCTTGAAAACATTATGCTGAGTGAAATAAGTCAGACACGGAGGACAAATATATGACTCCACGTATACAAGGTGCCTAGAACAGGCAAATTCGTAGAGACAGAGGGTAGGATGGTGGTAACTGAGCCCTGAGGAAGGAGGTGGAGGTAATGGAGAGTTATTCTTTAATGGATACAGAGTTTCAGTTTGGAGTCATTAGAAACTTTTGGAGATGGATAGTGGAAATGGCTGTAAAGCAATGTGAATGTACTTACTGCCACGGAATTGGTTAAAATGGTAAATCTTATTATATTGTTGCCGAAAAGAGTCAAATTCTGGAAAATATTTGAAGAGATTTATTCTGAGCCAAATATGAGTGACCATGGCCCATGACACAGCCCTCAGGAGGTCTTGAGAACGTGTGCCCGACAGGGTACAGCTTGGTTTTATACTTTTTAGGGAGATAGGAGACTCCAATCAAATACACCTTTTTTCTTTATTTTTTTTTCTTTTCTTTTTTTTTTTTTTTTTTTTTTTTTGAGACAGAGTTTCACTCTTTTTGCCCAGGTTGGAGTGCTATGGTGTGATCTCGGTTCACTGCAACCACTGCTTCCCAGGTTTAAGTGATTCTCCTGCCTCCCAAGTAGCTTGGATTACAGGTGTGCGCCACCACACCTGGCTAATTTTGTATTTTTAGTAGAGACAGGGTTTCACCATGTTGGCCAGGCTGTCTCCAACTCCTGACCTCAGGTGATCCACCTGCCTCAGCCTCCCAAAGTGTTGGGATTACATTTAATAAATACATTGTTTCAGTCCATAAAGGTGGGACAGCTTGAAGTGGGGCCTTCCAGGTTACAGGTAAATTTCAAATTTTTCTGGTTAACAATAGGTTGAGTTTATCTAAAGACCTGGGATCAACAGAAAGGGAATATCACTGATAGATAGAGGTCTTTTTATCGGTCAAGATAAGGGATTTTGGACCAAAGTTCTTATTGTACAGATGAAGCCTTCAGGTAGCAGGCTTCAGAGAGAATAGAGTGTAAATGCTTCCTCTCAGACTTAAAGTCTGTGTTGATGTTAATGACAGAGAGGTATAATGAGGCATGTCTGACCCCTACTTCCTGTCATGACCCAAACCAGTCTTTCGGGTTGAATTTTAACAGTGCCCTGGCAGAGGAGGAAGTCCATTCAGATGGACTTAGGAGGCCTTAGAATTATATTTTTGGTTTACAGTATTTTCCCTAATTAAAAAAAAAAATTCATTGCAATATAGACAAAACAAGCTATTAAACTGTAGCAGGATCCCATCACCTGCTAATGACTCTCAGCATAAGGACTGCTCCTCTTCTGTTAAAGAAGAGATTAGAAATGTCAGACAGATATTAAAGACGCATTAGGCCAAAATGAAACATTCCTTTTGAATTATTCAGGGGAACTAGAAAGAGAATTAGAAGGGGACTCCCTTCCCCACAACTGATTCTGAGATATGTAATTCAGTTTCTGAGCACCAGTTACATTCACCAGCCATCCCGCATGACCACACCTGGAGAAACATAGGACTCATCTCTAAACGTCTTCCAACTTGGACAAATAAATAAAAACAGAGTAGATGAAATGCACCATGACTGAGCTCTGCCAAGTCCATGGACTGGCCAAGAGGCCCCCTGGAAGCAGTAGACCACTTCAATCTCAGACAGTTCACGCTTCAGTGGGGAGATGGGGCTCCACGGCTTCCCTTTGTCTCTAGAGCCCGTCACATGGCTTTGCGGGAGTGAGGCAGAGCTGGTCCTGCCATGGACCTTTTCAGCAAGGGGGTAGGGACTAGGTCAAATAAGAGGTGAGTTTTGGGCCAGGCGCGGTGGCTCACACCTGTAACCTCAGCACTATGGGAGGCCAAGGCATGTGGATCACCTAAAGTCAGGAGTTTGAGACCAGCCTGACCAACATGGTGAAGCCCAGTCTCCGCTAAAAATACAAAAATTAGTCGGGCATGGTGGCACATGCCTGTAATCCAGCTACTTGGGAGGCTGAAGCAGGATAATTGCTTGAACCCAGGAGGCAGAGGTTGCAGTGAGCTGAGATTGTGCCATTGAACTCCAGCCTGGGCAACAAGAGTGAAACTCTGTCTCTCAAAAAGAAAAAAAAAAAAAAAGAGGTGACTTTTAGTCTCAATCTTGATGCAAAAGAATGGCTGAGCTGGGTAGGCAGAGGTGAAGACCAGGAGGGATTCCAGGCAGTAAGGCCAGTTCTGTTCTATTCCTGAAGCTGTGTGTGTCCAGAGTACAAGCACTTTTGTCTGGCCAGACTCATGTCTGAAATGGGGTGGCAGGAAGTGAGACTGCAGGGTTGAGTTAGAGCTAACTCATACCGTTCCAGATGGTGTTCACATCAGTGTGTTCTCACGTGAACAGAATCAGAATCTCAGTATTGAATGTATCAGGTTTGTTTTTCAGTGGACCAGAGACTCCAAATGAATGAGAGACCAAAGACCTGACGTCATGTACCTAACTCTTGCCAACCATGTGACAGGTTTTGACAACTTTTTTTTTTGAGATGATGTCTCGCTCTGTCACCAGGCTGGAGTGCAGTGGTGCAATCTCGGCTCACTGTAACTGCCACCTCCCAGGTTCAAGCGATTCTCCTGCCTCGGCCTTCTGAGTAGCTGGGATTATAGGCACGTGCCACCATACCCAGCTAATTTTTGTATTTTTAGTAGAGACGAGGTTTCACTGTGTTGGCCAGGCTGGTCTCGATCTCCTGACCTCTTGATCTGGCCACCTCGGCCTCCCAACGTGCTGGGATTACAGGCATGAGCTACCACGCCCAGCTCAGGTTTTGACTTTCTGAACCTTCACTGTCCATCTTCACTAGGGTTAATACTACCTGACATGCCTACTTCAAAGATGTGTTGTAGGGATGGACTGATATGCTACTAAATGAGGAAGGACCTTATAGATGCTGGACTCACAAGGAAGGTTATTTAATATTATGATCCTCGGAACCCTGTGAAGGAATTGCAAGTCCATGATGCATCTCCCTGACTGCCCTTCCTTCTCCCAGTTAGTCTGGATTTTACCATCAAAAGAATTTAAAATCATTTAACATTGATATAAATAAAGCAGTGCGGCCCAGGGAGAAAGCTAGATAAACTAGGATCCGAATCATAGCTCAGCCACCTGTGCCTCTAGAGAAGTGGCAGAGATGGACTCTTTCTCCCTCCCTGCTGTTTGTATGTTACTAGGGCAGTGTAGGCTTCACAAACAACACACATTTCCACCTCAACAAGCCTCAGCAGCTGAAGATTCAGAAAGCACTGATAGATAGCGGGCTTATCATCTGTTCTGAGGGTGGTGCTGAAGGACCTTTCTCAACAGATTCCCGTTGACTTCAGAATTCCCCAGATGCAGTAACTTTTTCTGTGTCTCCCTGCCCCAAGTATCTGTGGGCTTCTCCAAGTTCAGGGACTAAATGTTAGGCACTGAATATCTACTATAGATTAAACTGTGATTAGGCACTGGTGGAACAAAAGTAAATTTTGAATTAATCAATAATTCATACTTTCCTTTGACCCTAAAATATTTGTAATTGATTCTGTTCTGCAGGATGTCCAGCACAATGAATGGTACATTGGAGAGTACAGCCGCCAGGCAGTCGAAGAGGCATTCATGAAGGAGAACAAGGTAATGCCTTTCACATGGTCCACCGTCATTGTTTCCATAGGCATCTTAAGGTTCTCTGCTCATGTGTCACAAGATGTAACAAGCAACTTGCTTTCATGTATTATTTCCTGCATCACCCTGCATTTCTCAACGCTGGGAGGCTGTAGTTGAAAAAGGCATTTAACATGGAGAGTTTCAGGCCAGGTGCAGTGGCTCGCCCCTGTAATCCTAGTACCTTGGGAGGCTGAGGTAGGTGGCTCACTTGAGGTGAGGAGTTTGAGACCAGCCTGAACAACATGATGAAACCCTGTTTCCACTAAAAATACAAAAAAAAAAAAAAAAAAAACACAAAAAAACAAAGAAATTAGCCAGGTGTGGTGGCACGTGCCTGTAATCCAAGCTACTCAGGAGGCCGAGACACGAGAATCACTTGAACCTGTGAGGTGGAGGTTTCAGTGAGCCAAGATTGTGCCACTGCACTCCAGCCTGGGCAACAGAGTGAGATGCTGTCTCAAAAATAAATGAAATAAAATAAAATAATAAAAACAAAAAACAAGAAAACATGAAGAGGACTGGGTGCAGTGGTTCATGCCTATAATCCCAGCACTTTGGGAGGCCGAGGTGGGTGGATCATCTGAGGTCAAGAGTTTGAGACCAGCTTGGTCAATATGGCGAAACCCTGCCTCTACTAAAAATACAAAAATTAGCCAGGCGTGGTGGCAGGCACCTGTAATCCCAGCTACCCAGGAGGCAGAGACACGAGAATCGCTTGAACCTGGGAGGTGGAGGTTGCAGTGAGCCAACACTGTGCCACTGCACTGCAGCCTGGGCAATGGAGTGAGATGCTGTCTCAAAAATTAATTAATTAATTAACTAAATTAAATAAAAATATAAAAACAAAAAAAAACCATGAAGAGGACCGGACGTGGCAGTTCATGCCTGTAATCCCAGCACTTTGGAGGCAGAGGCGGGTGGATCACCTGAGGTCAGGAGTTCAAGACCAGCCTGGCCAATGTGGTGAAACCCCGTCTCTACTAAAAATACAAAAATTAGCCAGGCGTGGTGGTGGGTGCCTGTATTCCCAGCTACTCATGAGGCTGAGACAGGAGAATCGCTTGAAGCCGGCAGGCAGAGGTTGCCATGAGCCAAGATCGTGCCACTGTACTCCAGCCTGGGCCACAGAGCAAGACTTTGTCTCAAAAACAAAAAACATGGAGAGTTTCAGGCCTGAGGCTTGGTTGTGCTAATTATCAGCTGTGTGGCTTTCTCAAGTTTCTAAATAACTTCCCATGTAGATTTATTCATTTGTAAAATGAAACATAGTAAAATCAACCCTAAGGAACTATTTTGAAGATGAAATATGGATACTGGACTATAGAGGTCACAATAGAAGGGGCTTCCTTCTGCTTTCGTCAAGGTTTATCTCCTTAATCAAGGTTTGCCCAAGGTACTGTAGGGTGTTTATGTCTCACTTCTTTGAGAAAGGAGCAGGGATTGTGAAGGCTGCAAAAGTCAGGATATGGTAGGTTATGCTGCAGTAACAACCCCAAGATCTCAGTTGCTTAACATAATGAAACTTTCCTTTTGCTTGCAAACCATGTTCAGGATGGGTTTGGGTGGATAAACCCAGGCTGCTGGGGCTCCATCTCAATGGTGTGCTTCTACCCTCACACTCTGACTCGTAATACATCCTCTCAGAAGTAACATAGTTTACTTCCGCTTACACATTTTTGACCAAAGGAAGTCACGTGACCAAACTTAACTTCGAAGACGGTGAGGAAGTACAAACGTACGTGTGACTGAAAGGAGAAAAGAACTGGAATACTTGTCATCAGGTCAAATGACTACCACAACCATCATCCCAAAGAGCAAATGATTATCAAGCAATGACTATGTGCAGAGAACTATGAGATTGCTTAGAAGTTATAGAAAGTGTCTCAAGACTGATGCAACATCAAAACCTATCCCCAGCTAATCAGTACAATGGGCATTGTTGAAAGAGGTAACCCAAACATGAATGAATTAGTTAATTAGTGAATAAATGAGAGGTCTACAATAAATTTTCATAAGACCTAGCTCTCAGAATTGATGTTGTAAAATTAAATAAATGATATGTATAAGTTGCTATGGTAAAGAGAATCATGCCCACTCCAAAGATGTTCACATCCTAATCCCCAGAACCTATGAATATGTCACCTTCATAGAAAAGGGGACTTTGCAGATGTGAAGGTAAGGATGTTGAGAAGGGGAAGTAACTATGCATTATCTGGGTGAGTTCAATACAATCACAAAGGTACTTGTAAGAGGGAACCAGGAGTTTCAGAGTCAGAGAAGGGATGTGATAATGAAAGTAGAGGTCAGATGAATGGGAGAGCCACAAGCCAGGGATCTTGTTGGCCTCCAGAAACTGGAAAAGTCATGGAAACAAAGTCTCTCCTATTGATTTTAACCCAGCAAGACTCATGTTAGACTTCTGACCTCCAGAACTGTAAGAGAATAGATTTCTGTTTTACATCACTTCATGGTAATGTGTTATAGCAGCAATAGGAAATGATACCATTGCTTACAAAGTATCTTGAACACACACGGAATAAATGGAATATCCCATTTCCTAGATGAGGAAACTGAGGCTAAGCCAATATGTTGGTCATAAAGTAGAGAAACTGACAGAACATGCATTCAAGATCAGTGCTCCTTTCACAAAATCCTAGCTGACTCTAGTAGCCCTCAAAGTTCTTTTCACAGCCCGGGTGGAGAGCCCTGGGTGGTTGGCTGATGCAGCTCCTTGAGGACCCTCCTTTCCTCCTTCCAGGGAATCTGGCCATGCCTTGGTAGAGTGGCGAACCTGGTGATGGTAGATTCCAACGCTGGCTGTCGTTCTTGGCTAATCTGTGCCCAGGGCACATTGCACTCACAGAGCCTGTTTCCCATCAGAAGAACTAGTCTTAGCAGACCTCCTTCCAGGAGCCCTTGTGTGGATTGTGCTGGAAAAGCAATATGCATGTGACCTGATGCTCTTCCGGCAGCATTTGGACGCTCAGCAAATGCTCCCTTCCTCTCTTTCTGTGTGCCTGCTTCTGCCTCTTCCCAAGAAACGTATACCATAGCAACTTACACGTACAACTTATTTTAATTTTAAGAAAATAAAATCTCAGTTAAATGACTTCATATGTTCCCTTTCATATTCTACTTTTCTGTTTGTCTCAGTTCTGTCAAAATGTGTTTCCCATTTATGAAAGATAATTTATTTTAAATTTCAGAATTACTCAGATTTATTTTGACAAATCATTTCAGAGTTTAAGAGGATAAACCCAAAAATTGGCCGTGAGTTTTGGCCTCTTCTCTCCTTCTGATCTTTGGCAGTGCTCTGGGCTTGAACATTAAGGCTTCAATTATGACTAAACATTTTAGGCAGAACAAGTTCCAGAAAATTCTGCCATCCTATTTTATACAGTCAGAGGCTTGTGTATTTAAAGGGTGAGGATTTGGTTTGGCTTTTCAGTATTCCATTTAGTAACTGTGATGCTTTAGGGGATTCACTTAAGCCTTTAGACTTTTATTCCTTTACTTGTAAAATAAGATAAAATTTTTCCATCAATGTTTATGTAAAGAACCCAACGTTTATGTAAAGAACCTGTAAATAGGCTGAGTGCAGTGGCTTACACCTGTAATCCCAGTACTTTGGGAAGCCGAGGCGGGTAGATCACGAGGTCAGGAGATTGAGACCATCCTGGCTAACACGGTGAAACCCCGTTTCTACTAAAAATACAAAAAAATTAGCCAGGTGTGGTGGCGGGCACCTGTAGTCCCAGCTACTCGGGAGGCTGAGGCAGGAGAATGGCGTGTACCTGGGAGGCAGAGCTTGCTGTGAGCCGAGATCACGCCACTGCACTCCAGCCTGGGCGACAGAGCAAGATTACGTCTCAAAAAAAAAAAAAAAAAAGAACCTGTAAATGAACCAGGCACGGTGGCTCACACCTATAATCCCAGCACTTTGGGAGGCTGAGGTGGGCAGATCACGAGGTCAGGAGTTTGAGACCAGCCTGGCCAAAATGGTGAAACCCGGTCTTTACAAAAAAGACAAAAATTAGCCAGGCGTGGTGGTGGGTGCCTATTATCCCAGCTACTCATGAGGCTGAGGCAGGAGAATCACTTGAACCCTGGAGGCGGAGGTTGCAGTGAGCTGAGATCGCGCCACTGCACTCCAGCCTGGGCAACAGAGCAAGACTCCATCGTAAAAAAAAAAAGTCCTCTAAATGAAACAATGTGTGCAAAGTGCTTGGCAATTCTCAATGCACCTTAGCTACCAGTATCATCATAACATCACTATCATGTTACAATATTATTTATAAATTTTGTATACTTAAAGTATTGCTATGTTGTATTATATAGTATTACCATTATTATATATCTATAAGTATTCATTATAGAAATATATAATTGTATATAGCTATTATAAAATATAGAGTATATATCATAATTTATTATTATAGCTATAAATCACTATATATATTATCTATATTTATCATGCTTTTTTTTTTGAGACAGGGTCTCACTCTGTCACCCAGGATGGAATGCAGTGGTGAGATCTCAGTTCACTGCAACCTCCGCCTCCTGGGTTCAAGCGATTCTCCTGCCTCAGCCTCTGGAGTAGCGGGATAACAGGCACATGCTACTATGCCTGGCTGATTTTTGTATTTTTAGTAGAGATGAGGTTTCCCCATGTTGGCCAGGCTGGTCTCGAACTCCTGACCTCAAGTGATCCACCTGCCTGGGCCTCCCAAGTGTTGGGAATACAGGTGTCAGGCACCACACCGGCCTCTATTCTTCATAGATCACTTATAACCATCTATACAATACACACAATTACACTTACAGATTTTTCATTTTCATTATATAAATAACACAATGTAACTACAAAACTAAGCCTGGTAGATGTGTTCATGTTCAGGAGGACTGCTCCATTTCTCAGTCTTTTACAACCAGATCTTAGTATCATTCTGAATCATTCCCTGGAGTGTACAAATTATTTCTAATCATTGTCCTGTTCTCAGCTTTTGGACCATTTGACGCTGTTGACCTGCTTTTGGAAACCCTCAGTCTCCACCTCTTGGCTTCTGTCACTCTGAATCTCCTGGTCTTCCGTCATCTTTCAGACATCTCCAGGCCTTTTGTGTCTTCTCTTCCTTGCCCTGTACTTGCCCTCACCTCAACATAGGCTACAATTCCTCCTCCCATAAAGGGCCTCTCCATTCAGTTTGATATCCATGACTTAGAGGCCCCATGTCTCTTTCAGGAACCGTAATCCTGCATAGACATCTTTGCACATAGAAGTCCAATTTATTAGATAAAAGCTTTCTCTGCTCAAAGCCTGCTGTGGCTCCCACTATCTCTAGAATAATACCCAAGCATCAGGCAGAAGAGGAAATATGTGAACACTGAGAGATGAATACATCAAGAAGCGAGCTGGAGAAGGGCTTTTCCATGTAGGAGTAGCAAATGTGGCATGGTTCGGCTGTGACCCTACACAGAGCTCATCTTGAATTGTAATCCCCATAATCCCACGTGTCTAGGGAGAGACCTGGTGGGGGTGACTGGATCATGGGGGCAGTTTCCCCCATGCGGTTTTAGTGAGTGAGTTCTCGTGAGATATGATAGTTCTATAAAGGGCTCCTCTGCCTTCACTCCTCACTCTGCTCTCTCCTGCTGCCATGTGAGAAGGTCCAAGCTTGCTTCCCCTTCGCCTTCTGTGTGATTGTAAGTTTCCTGAGGCTTCCCCAGCCATGTGGAACTGTGAGTCAATTAAACCTCTTTCCTTTATAAATTACCCAATCTCAGGTATTTCTTTATAGAAGTGTGAAAACAGACTAATACATCATGCAAAATCTGGGACCCCCAAAGCAGATGATGCCTTTGGGAAATGGTGGCTTAGCTGGGGCCAGGAGCCAGAGGCAGAAAGCTGCAGGAGCAGTGAGAGATCAAACTGCAAGATAGGTTGGTCATGCTAAGTTCATGGGCACTATGCCCAGGTCAGTAGGAAATGATGAAAGTTTTTTTCTTTTATGTTTTTGTTTTTGTTTCGGAACCGGAGTCCTGCTCTGTTGCCCATGCTGAAGTGCAGTGGCATGATCTCGGCTCATTGCAGTCTCTGCCTCCCAGGTTCAAGTGATTCTCCTGCCTCAGCCTCGTGAGTAGCTGGGATTACAGGCACGTACCACCACCACGCCTGGCTAATTGTTGTATTTTTAGTAGAGATGGAGTTTTTCCATATTGGCCAGGCTGGTTTCAAACTCCTGACCTCAGGTGATCTGCCTGCCTTGGCCTCCCAAAGTGCTGGGATTACAGAGGTGAGCCACCACACCTGGCCTTGATGAAAGACTTTCAAGAAGAGAGTGTCAAGATCCAACTGGTACACATCTCAGAAAATGACAAGAACCCATAGACACGCAGACACTCAGTACAAACTTACTGAATTAAAGTGGTTTACCCAAAACTAAATCCATCTGGGAATCTCATGCATGCAAACATCATTGTTGCCACCATTACAAGGGCAGAATGCTGGCATGCCTGAAAAGATGGCTGTTACTCTTTTTGTTTCAGGATGGTACTTTCTTGGTCCGAGATTGTTCCACAAAATCCAAGGAAGAGCCCTATGTTTTGGTTGTGTTTCATGGGAACAAAGTCTACAATGTAAAAATCCGCTTCCTGGAGAGGAATCAGCAGTTTGCCCTGGGGACAGGACTCAGAGGAGATGAGGTGGGTATAACTCAACAGCCTCCCTGTTCCAGACTAAGCCCAACAAATAAAGGGAGAGTTTGGGGGATGTCGCCCTGGAGGAGGAGGATGCTGCCCTGAAGAAGGGGGATGTAGGCTGACCTCCCCACCCCTTCCACAAATATCTGCACATCTTACACTTTGGCCTACCAGGCCAGCGGCCAGTTTTGACCATTTCATGTACCCCCATTCCCTGCCTTGCCTATTAAAGAAAACTCATTCTACAAGACACATCTAAACTCTGCCTCCCAGGAAGCCTCCAGAGGAGCATACACTAATGCCAAATTCCTTTCCCTCCTCAGCACTGAAATGCCCACTGCAGACATTTCTGATGTCTGTCGGAATTCCTTAACTATAGATTTGTGTCCCCAAAATGAATGTGAAACCAGCCACAGCATTCGGGCTATGTTGAGCATGCCTGTCCTCAGTACAGATCTGCTGATGGGGGCGAAAGAATGAATCAATTAAAATATTCGTGAATAACAGAAATCGATCCACAAGAAAGGGGAAATTTTCACTGAATATGTATATGCCAGGCCTAGTCTATCTGCATTATTATTATTATCATTTTGAGACAGAGTCAGACTGTCACCCAGGCTGGAGTACAGTGGCATGATCTCAGCTCACTGCAACCTCCTCCTCCCGGTTCAAGTGATTCTCCTGCCTCAGCTTCCCGAGTAGCCAGAATTACAGGCATGCACCACCAAACCCAGCTAATTTTTATATATTTTTTAGTAGACATGGGGTTTCACCATGTTGGTCAGGCTGGTCTCAAACTCCTGACTTCAGATGATCTGCCTGCCTCGGCCTCCCAAAGTGCTGGGATTACAGGCGTGAGCCACTGTGCCTGGCCAGCATTATCTTATTTTGATCCTCCACAACTCTTTGGAGTCATGATTTTTCCTATCTTAGATGTAGGAAAACTGAGGCTCAGAAAATTAAATAAATGGCCAAAGACACACAGGCAGTAACGGAAGGGGGAAGGAGAGGCTGTTCTTGTAACTCTTCTGTTGATGAAGGAAGGGGTAAAGGAAGGAAGGAACGAAGTCAATTATGAGCCACCATTTCTAAGGATGTGAGCTCAGGCCGGTGACTTAACTTCCCTGGGCTTTAATTTCCTCAAATGTAAATGTTATTTTAAAGCCTAGACTTCAGTAATTTAGTGATTCCCATTTAGCATCTCCAGGTTGCAGTTTTATCTGTGGGTGTGCATTGTTAGGGGCTGAATCGTGCCTCCCTCACTCCAAAAAACCCACACGTTGAAGTCCTAACCCCCAGTAGCCCAGAATGTGACTGTATTTGAAGATAGGGCTTTGAAAGAGATAATTAAGGTTAAATGAGGTTATTGGGATGAGTCCTAATCCAATATGACTGATGTCCTTGTGACAAGAGGAGACACACACAGAGGGGCGACCATGTGAGGACACGGGGAAGGGACGACCATCTGCAAACCAAGGAGAGAGGTCGTGGGAGAAAGCAGCCTTCCAACACCTTGGTCTTGGGACTTCAGCCTCGAGAACCGCGAAGAAAGACATTTCTGTTGTTTAAGCCCCCTCGTCTGTAGTGCTTAGTTACGGTAACCTTGACAAACGAATACAGGATAAAACCAGAACTTTCACACAGATACCGACTGTTTTTCAACAAGTAACAAGATAGGGCACATTGTTAGGGCTGCCAACAGGCCTCAGGTAGGCACACGTGTGAAATTGACGTGCAGGCTGCATAAAGATTCCAGCTTAAATCCCGTGTCTGACCCAGAGCACTTTTTTGAGGCTCGGAGAGGAGTAGTTAGCACCTGTGAGGTGACCATGGGGTCAGTTCACCACCCTTTGCTACACCCTGGGAACACTGTGACATGAACAAGTGCATAAGTGAATCCATAGTTTAATACATAAATCTACCAGTTACAGTCACATTAAGAAAGTGCTATGTTAACACGAAAGAGAGAAGTGGCCAGTTCTTCATTTTGTGGAGAGGATTGACAAGTTAATAAATGTAAAACACTTAGTGCCTGGGACCTATCAAGGCCATGATAAATTTTAGTTATATTTTTGTCACTATTACTGAGTCATTTTAATAAGTAGGATATAGTTCCCCTAAGATACCTATGGTAATGGACTTTCCAACTCAATGTCCCTTGATCCTCCTATATCTTGTCTCAGCTCATAGAATTTCTCATCTTTAGGAAAGCATTATATAATTCTTATTTCTTTATTTATTTATTTTGAGACAGGGTCTTGTTCTTGTTGCCCAGGCTGGAGTGCAGTGGCATGATCTTGGCTCACCGCAACCTCTGCCTCCCTTGTTCAAGCCATTCTCCTGCCTCAGCCTCCCGAGTAGCTGGGATTACAGGCATGTGCCACCACGCCTGGCTAATTTTGTATTTTTAGTAGAGATGGGGTTTCTCCATTTTGGTCAGGTTGGTCTGGAACTCCTGACCTCAGGTGATCCGCCCACCTTGGCCTCCCAAAGTGCTGGTATTACAGACATGAGCCACCGCGCCCGGCCAGGAAAGCATTATATAATTCTTAAATGCTTGGGTTTAAGGGGTTTTTTTCCTCTGAGAATAGAGGACGTGGACATGGTGTGCCTTTGCATGTGCCAGGCCCTTGGGCCAAATGCTGTTTAATTTGCTCTCACATGGAGTTCTTGAAAAAGCTCTGGAAAGGACATCTTAATGAACCTCATTTACTGGTGAGGAAACTGAGACCTGAGATAGTTACAGCTTTTTTTCCAACATGCCCTACTTTGGTCTGCTAATAAAGAAAAGGAAGTAGAGTCACTCTGTGATAATATCCTAATAGCTTAATCAGACTGTCAGCCGGTTCACTGACTGTCTCGGCAAATAAGGAGCAACTCCTA
The DNA here is from genome assembly GCF_003255815.1 of Theropithecus gelada. Taxonomy (NCBI): domain Eukaryota; kingdom Metazoa; phylum Chordata; class Mammalia; order Primates; family Cercopithecidae; genus Theropithecus; species Theropithecus gelada. The sequence continues at coordinate 9,470,967 of NC_037672.1, read as the reverse complement.
TGGCAGGCCATAGATTAGACCCTCCGCCTCCAGATGAGCTGCTCTAATTACTGTCACCAAGGAACCCTGAGAGAACCAAATGTCTGTTTTAAGAAGCTCCTTTCTGTGTTCATCTGGAATTTTCTCCTCCTTTGCATTCCCTATTTTTTTCCCATATGTGTTGAACATACATTTCCACAGGTGAAAGAATGAATCAATGAAAGCATTCACTAATAATATAAATATATATACATAAATCAAGCAATGAGAAAGAAATCCAAGGCAGAATCTGAGTTTTGGTGGGGTTTTATATGCACTAGAGCTATTCTGTGCAGTTAGCCATTAATAATTAATTCGATCTATTGAATCCTCATAGCCAACCTCTGGGGTAGGTGCTGTCAATATTTCATTTTAACAAACTGTGACACTGAGGTACAGAAATGCTAAGTATCCGGCCCAAAGTCACAGCTAGTAAATGGCAATTCTGGGATGCAGTATGTTTTGCAAAACATTGACTTCCATTACCAGTTGAAGGTATGCAGATTCTTGGCGTCTTGAGCCAAAAATTGGCAAAACACACAAACAAAGCAAGGAAAGAATGAAGCAACAAAAACAGAGATTTATTGAAAATGGAAGTGCACTCCACAGGATGGGAGTGGCCCAGGCACAGGGGCTCGAGCACCCTTACAGAATTTTCTGCGGTTTAAATATCTGCTAGAGCTTTCCATTGGTTACTTGGTGTTCATCCTATGTAAACGAAGAGGATAAAGTAAAGTTACAGTCATTTACTCAGTGTAGGCCCTATGTAAATAGAAAGGCTATATCCTGTCACAACTGAAGTGTTTCCATTTGATTTGGTTCTAGGAAGTCCTTAGATTCCCTGCCTCCAGGCCCTATTCTCATGTCTCGCTTCCATAGACAGACTCAAATAACACTGTGGCAAATACAAGTAATCACCCACCCGTTTGAAAACACTGCAGGTTGAATCACAGTTAAAGAATAGTTAACACTTACTTGGAGCTTACTGTGTGCCAGGGAGTGGGTAAAAAATGACAATTCACAGGTGGTTTCTTCCTGCCTTCCCTCTGAGGGAGATGTGTAAGAGAAAGAGGGTCTGGATTTTACTCAGTTCCCTCATGCTTTTCACAGCCTGAGCCTTTTGTCTTGCTGAGGAAGAATCACACCTCTTTAAAACAAGATTAGCAAGACTGTGCTAAATGCAAGCCAACAACTAGCTACTTTAGCCAGGGTCCAATTAAAGAAAGCATCTTCACCCAACTCAGCAGGAAAAACATGAGAAACAGCATCTTCAAAGATTACTTTAATTTCATGTCGTTTTGTAGCTATCTTGCCGCTTTTGAATTTAACCACACAGATGATGCAGCAATGCCTAACTCTTGGGAGTTATTTTGAGTGTGACATGAGTTGATGTAAATAGTGGCAGACACATAGAGGCAGGTGCTTAATAAGTACCACTTCCCCAGAAATTTCGCGGTTTAAAACAACTGAAATGTATTGTTTCACAGTGCTGGAGGACAGAAGTCCAACATCGTGGTATCAGCAGGGCCACACTCCTTCCGGAGACTCCAGGGGAGAGTCACCCCTGACCTCTTCCAGCTTTCCGCAGCTGCCAGCAATCCTTGTCTTCCTTGATTTATGGCCATGTCTCTCCAGTCTCAGCCTCTATGGTCACATGACCGTCTCCTCTCTACGGTCACGTGACCCTCTCCTCCGCCTCTCTATGGTCACGTGACCTTCTCTTCTCTGATCAAAATCTCCCACTGCTCCTATCTTATGAAGAAACACATGATTGCTTTTAGGGCCTACTGGGATAACCTCGGATAAGCACCCCCTCTCAGGATCCTTAACTTTATCCTGTATTATACCATATAAAATAGTATTAACTCTTTTATAATGTAAGGTCATATTCTAGATTCTGGGATTAGGACACGGACATATTGGGGGGAATCATTCAGCACCCACTGCTCATTTACTTATTTATTGTCCGAGCATTAATTGTAGGCCTACAGTATGTTAGACTCAGTGTTGCATTCTGGGAACACAGAAAGAGTCATGTCAAGTCCCTGCCATCCAGAGAATATCCTGTTCATCTGTGCCGATCTCCGTAGGCACCTAAGCAAGAATGAGATTGGTAGAACACCGGCCCTAGCCAGCCAAGGAGGCGCCTGCCTTAAACAACCTGCAGAGCTTAACTGCTGCCAAACATCGGCCCTGCATCTCAGTTTTATAAGTCATGCTTGTCAACACTTCTGTGAAATCTCCGAGAAGGGAGATTTCAATTTCAATTTCCAGATCTTTCCTTTTTTGTTCTACAAATGTTTATATGTTTCTAAAAATCACCGTACATGTTTACATGATAAACTAAACTTAGACTAGAGAACAGAGACAATCAACCCATGGGTTTTTTTCACACCTTCCCTGTCTGCTTCCTTCTCCTCCTGCTTGATTGGCATTTATCTCTCTTTCTCTTTTCTCCCCCTTTCCTTCTTTCACTCTCATATGTGTACCCAAATAGATTTCTTTACTTTTCTGGAAGGAAACATTGCCCACAGTTCATACATACAACAAGCACAAAAGGTTTAAACAAATGGGCCAGGCGTGGTGGCTCATGCCTATAATCCCAGCACTTTGGGATGCCAAAGTGGGTGGATCACGAGGCCAGGAGTTCAAGAACAGCCTGGCCAACATGGTGAAACCCTGTCTCTACTAAAAATACAAAAAGTAGCTGGGCGTGGTGGCACGTGCCTGTAGTCCCAGCTACTTGGGAGGTTGAGGCAGGAGAATCGCTTGAATCTGGAAGGTGGAGGTTGCAGTGAGCCAAGATCATGCCACTACATTCCAGCCTGGTGACAGAGTGAGATTCTATCTCAAAAAAAAAAAGAAAAGGTTTAAACAGATGTTAAGATCTGATATTAGCAAACATTGCTTGTCCCCCTGGAAAAGATTATTCAATATGCAAGAGCTTAAGTATAATCTTTTTTAAAAGTCTCTTCAGGACAATATTTCAGTTTTGACCCCATCATTAGAAACCAATAATAAGAAAAGACCAGGTCGGGCACGGTGGCTCATGCCTGTAATCCCAGCACTTTAGGAGGCCGAGGTGGGTGGATCACTTGAGGTCAAGAGTTCAAGACCAACCTGGTCAATATGTTGAAACCCCATCTCTACTAAAACTACAAAAAGTTAGCTGGGCACCAATGCACATGCCTATAATTCTAGCTACTTGGGAGGCTGAGGAAGGAGAATTGCTTGAACCTAGGAGGCAGAGTTTGCAGTGAGCAGAGATTGTGCTGCTGCAATCCAGCCTGGGCAGCAGAGTGAGACTCCGTCTCAAAAAAAAAAAAAAAAACAGGAAAGACCATGTGACTAATTGCCCCTGTCTTGCTTCCTACCACCTGTTAAAATTAATGAAATGTCATCCATGTAGCAGAATTTTAAAACAATTAATAGCAAATGTATTATTTGGGGACAATCTTTTTTTTTTTTTCTTTTGAGACTGAGTATCACTCTGTCACCCAGGCTGGAGTGCAGTGGCGCAATCACAGCTCACTGCAACCTCTACCTTCCGGGTTCAAGCGATTCTTCTGCTTCAGCCTCCTGAGTAGCTGGGACTACAGGCATGCGCCACCACGCTCGGCTAATTTTGTTTTTTGTATTTTTAGTAGAGATGGGGTTTCATCATATTGGTCAGGCTACTCTCTAACTCCTGACCTCGTGATCCACCCGCCTCGGCCTCCCAAAGTGCTGGGATTACAGACGTGAGCTCCCGAGCCCGGCCTGGGACAATCTTAAAGAAAACAGGAATGAGAATAGGAGAGATAAATCATCTTCCCTCTGAAGACTAACACTAGGAAAGATTTCCTTTTATCAATGTGGATTTAACCAATTTTGTGAAAGAGTTCTACCTGGAAAGTTTTTGTTGTTTTTGTTATTCACTTTTTGTTTTATCAAGCATGAAGAAAGAAAAAGAAAACTTTGTGCTTGTTTTAAAATTGGAAATGAAATACAGAAAATTCTTCCTTTCCTAAAGGCTTACAGTAGTGGTCTGTAAACTTCTTGGTGATTTCATTGCTCTCCCGTGATGTTCTTGGAAAATCTAGAAGGGAGGAGTTAATCGTAAGGCCTGGCATGTACTGAGCACTCACTGTGTGTCACGCTTTCTTCTAAATGCTGTATTGCTTATGCATCAATTCCATTCTCACAAAGAACCTCAAAGTTAGGTCCTGTCATTACCATCACTGTTCGTAGAATAACTGAGGCACAGAGAATGCAAGAAACTTGCTGACAGTCACACTGCTAGTGGTTGGGAGAGCCAGGCTTTGAACTCAGGCATTTAGGCTCCACAGGCCCTCTACTTACAATTACCCTGCTGTAGTAGGAATTAATCTCCCCATTGGACAACGGGGAAAGTACCTTACCTTAGCATCAGGTGGAAACTCATATTTATTGTATACATAACATGGGTGGTGGTATAGTCTGAATGTTTGTATTCCTCCAAAATTTATGTGTTGAAATCCTAAGCCCTAAGGCGATGGTGTTAGGAGGTGGGGACTTTGGAAAGTGATTCAGTCTCGAAGGTGGAGCCCTCACAAATGGGATTCGTTCCCTTGTAAAAGAGTGCATTGCTCTTTGGACCATGGGAGGATACAGCATTAAGGCAAGAAAATGGGCCTCTCCAGATACTGAATCTGCCAGTGCCTCAATCTTGGACTCCCCAGACTCCAGAACTGTGAGACATAAATTTCTGCTGTTTCTAAGCTGCCAGGTTTATAATACTTTTTGTTGTTGTTTGTTTTTTAAGATGAAGTCCATCTCCCAGCCTGGAGTGCAGTGATGCGATCACAGCTCACTGCAACCTCTGCCTCCCGGGTTCAAGTGATTCTCCTGCCTCAGCCTCCCAAGTAGCTGGGATTACAGGCACATACCAGCATGCCTGGCTAATTTTTTATATTTTTGGTAGAGATGGGGTTTCACTATGTTGGCCAGGCTAGCCTTGAACTCTTGAACTTAAGTGATCTGCCCGCCTTGGCCTCCCAAAATGCTGGGATTACGGGCGTGAGCCACCAGGCCTGGCCTAGTATTTTAACAGGCCAAACACACCAAGTCAGACTGACACATAGGTTATCTCACTGGAAACTGCTGCAGATCCAGTAAAGGTTTCAGAGGGACAAGGGACTTACGGATTGAACCAGGACTCTTTGGGTGTGAAAAGACAAACCCCAATTCAAATGAGCTCAGGCAGGAGAGAAGGAAATTTGTTATAATGTAACCAGAAAGGACAGAAATGGACTAGATCCAAGGACTAGTTAACATCAAGACATTCCCACTCTACATTTCTTTCCCCACATTTTTGTCCCCACTGTGGTATCTGTTTGCTCTTCACACCTCCCGGCATAACGGTAGGAAGGAGGAGATGACCCTGGAAGTCACATGTTTTTAGCGTTTTAGTTGCTTTCTGTTCAGTGCGCCACTAAGAAAAAATAATGTCCCCTCCCAACAGCCCCGAGGGAAGCCTCTGAGTGACCTGGTGAGGTTCTTATTAAGCCTCAATTAACAATTTTCACAGCACACATTTCTAAATGAAATTATTTGTTTGCATAGGAAATTATTTTCTGCCAGCTCCCAACAGAATGTCATCCCTGTGAGGCCCTAACTGGTCAATCTCATTCCCCGTTGGCTATTCTGGAGGCCTTCCAACATTTCTGCGCCTAGGATGCCCTGGGCAGAGGAAGGAGTAGGCAAGACCAAATCAGAGGCAGAGTAGCCCCCACGGAGGTAGCTCCCTTTCTTCAGGCTGTGTCATCTCTACCTTGGTTTGTTGGAGCATCAGAGGTCACAAGCTATAGGCAAAGTTGAAAAATAAAAAGAAATATCCAGAAAAGTGAGCCTTCATTCCTGGTCTCACCCTCCCTAGCCGTGGGAGACTCTGAGTAAGGCAGTCCACTTCTCTGAGCTGAAATTCCCTTAGCTCTTTAGGGAAGATCATTCCCCCTGCCCTGTTCACCTCACAGGCTTGCTAGGGAGGATCCAAGTTGTCTTGAAACATGGGAGGCAGGTTGAGCAAGCTTTTCCTAATTATCTCCCAATATTCTCCTTCGGGAACTCATCCAAACTCACCTAATCAGAATTACTGTATATGCAGAATGGACATTGAAGACTCAGAGAGGGAGAGGGTGATAAGGGGGTTAAGGAATGAAAAATCACCTAGTGGGTAATACAATGTATATTATCTGGGTGACGGGTACACTAAAGCCCAGACCTCACCACTATACAATTCATCCACGTAACCAAAAGCCACTTGTACCTCTAAAGCTATTGAAATTTACCATATGTGCTCAAGTTTTCTCAGTACCCTGTCCTTATGCATGGCCCTGTACATTCTCTGCTTTTAATGTCTTTAAACCCTCCTGTCTACTTATCTGGCATGACCCATAACATAGCCCATTTCAAGTCTGCATCCTTGACAAAGCACTTCCCCATTTCCCTAAACCTGAAATAATCTTCCTTTCCGTTAAATTGTCATAACACTTTATCTGTGTATCTAGAAACACTGAAATCTGCAGCCACCTCATTATTTCACAAGAAGCTCAAGGAGGGCAGCTGAACCGGCTAAGCAGCCCTGTGGTTGTCCCTATTCTTTCTATGTATACTAGAATTCCTCAGACTTCATTACTGGAGAGCAAGCTCACTGCAGGCATTGCCCTCCAATTTACTACATTCGAGCCTGAATCTTCTATATTTTTGCTGGTCAGAGCTAAGGTTGAGGTTTGGGAGGCAACAGAGATTACAAGGCTTGATTGCTGTGTAACTAACCCACCTAAGTCACTTAAGTTAGAAAGGCTGTGATAACAATAGAATAGAACTTGACCAGTGTGATCTGATTCCAGAGAGGGAAAACTCCCTGTGTAGGAAATTTAAAGAGCTGCCATAGGGCTCACTTTTGGTCATCTCAAGAACTTTTTTTCTCCCTTATCATTCTTATCACTCATCCTTCAAGCTTGCCATATTCTTTTTAAAAACTACTTCTAGTCGGGTGTGGTGGCTCATGCCTGTAATCCCAGCACTTTGGGAGGCCTAGGCAGGTGGGTCACCTGAGGTCAGGAGTTTGAGACCAGTCTGGCCAACATGGCAAAACCCTGTCTCTACTAAAAATATAAAAATAAGCTGGGCGTGGTGGCGCATGCCTGCAATCCCAGCTACTTGGGAGGCTGAGGCAGGAAAATCGCTTGAACCCGGGAGGCAGAGGTTGCAGTGAGCCAAGATCACATTACTGCACTCCAGTCTGGGTGACAGAGCAAAAAAATGTCTCAGAAAAAAACAAACAAGAAAAAAAACCACTGCCTGAAACACCGTTACCATACAAAAATTGTTAAATTGGTTCACCTCTTCCCTGTGCAAAATCAAGCACCTTAGCTATATTTTAACCTACAGAAACAAAAGATATTTTAAAAATCATTAACTTTCTTTTCTGTGTTTCAGAAGTTTGATTCAGTAGAAGACATCATCGAACACTACAAGAATTTTCCCATTATACTAATTGATGGGAAAGATAAAACTGGGGTCCATAGGGAACAGTGTTACCTCACTCAGCCATTCCCTCTCATCAGACACCTCTCACCTCTGTAGCCTGGTCTTTGTGTTATCTTTGGTTTACTGGATTCAGCGCTTCCATCGTTTTCATTGATTTCAAAAGATTATTGCCTGTGCCTTCAAGGGATGACTTTTTTGACTTTGTAGAAAAGAAAAACACCCTATAACAAAGTGGAAAATCAATCATGGTTTTGAAAGTTCAAACCACAGAGAAAATATTTATAACATGCAAAAAATAAAAACATTCTAGTAACTGGCCACTGGACAATAACTAAAAATAAATAAAAACTAGGGTTTTAAAAGTATCTTCTAAATAACAACAGAAAATGCTATCAACATAGCTATTATGTTCATGATATAGGCGAGCAGCAAAGGGCACCAGAAGCTATTGCTTAAATGTTTGCAGCCAGCGCAGGACACGTCAATGGGAAATTCCCAAATCTGTGCTCTTTACAGGGCACTGTGCTGCCTTTATGTCAGTCGTTGGGCCTTATACATCTACAATGTGTGGATGATTTCTTACACTAAAGATGTTGATGAATATTAGCTCTCTTTTATTGTAATCCTAGAAATTCAAGTATAGGGAAGAAATGTGGTATGGAAAACCAGCAATTGTGAATGTCACCTTGAAGACAGAAACTGAAAATATTCTGACCAGGGTGTGAAACAGCCAAGGGACCAGCCTCCAGCATCCTCTACTTTGAGTAGCTTTAAGTCAAATGGAAGTAACACATTCATAGTAAAGAGCTCAGATTATATCCTACACTAGCCTTCAGGCGAGCATATGTCTGAGGGAAACTAAAAACTGTATTAACAATTCCAATTATGGACTTCCATTCAAAGACACAGAAAAACTGTCCTCAAATTAGTGCTAATTCTTGCAGTAACATTGCACATGCCATGATATTATTCCCTGTAAAGGTTAAGAGGATTTAATTTTGTTATTGTTTTACAATAAAGATGAGGAAGCAGAGGCTCAAAGAAGCTGTCAATCTTAATATGAGAAGAGAGCCCAGATTGTCATCTGCTTTGCCTGGCTCCATGCAAGCTCATCTGCCCAGGTACATTCTCTGCGCTGTGGCATTTTACAATCAAGTTGAAAAGCTAATTTTAAAAAAAAAAAGAGAGAGAGAGAGAGAAGGATAGAAACAATTACAAAATACAGATTTACCACCTTAAAATAAACAAACTCTTCTAGTGGGAATAAGCTTTTTTAAAAAAGATACTGTTGAAAATAACAGTGTATCATGATGCCAAATGGTACCAAAGCTTACATAGGAAATTCATAGAGTATGTAATGGTAGCATTGATGCAGAAAGAAAACCAAAAATAATTAAAAGGCAATAGAAGCAAATGAAAACAATAAAAACAATGCACAGGATTCTCTCTTTTGTAAGACAGCAGACAATGAGCTCTCTGGGAAAAGTTCTTAGCATCTACCCATCATCCAAATACCCGCTCAGATGTTCTCCTTTCACAAGGTCAATGTGAAGTGATGCCTATAAGTTACATCAGGAGCATTTAATGAAGAAGCTCTTTGTAAAACTGGAACTTTTGAGACCCAACTGAGCCTATCGTAGAGTATGCCTGCAGAGGATTACACAGAACCAAGAGACAAGAGTGTTTATATTGGAGCTTGGATACGAAAGAACTCACTGGTCCTGTCAGAGCTAAAAGCTGTATGGTTGCTGGTCATTCTCTACTGGAATTCAACAAGCCGGGGACAGTGTGGAAACAAGGACTTTCCAGAAGGGCTCCAGGCTCATATCAGGAAAGAATCTGACCCTCACCCTAAAAAGCTACTGGAGATTACTCATACCTCCAACTCACTGATTCATTGAGGACATGCTATTCAATGCTGTGTTCTCAAGAAATATCTATGAGTCCTCTCAACCATTGTTGTTGATAAAATAGGTGAATGTCAGGTGGAGGTTAGCATTTGATAAGGTGTACGTTTGAAATAATGTTTTATCACCTCTTCTTCATAAATACATGATATAATTCCAAGAAGAAAAAAGAAGTAGAAATTCAGCATCCTTAAGATGACAGAAAGAATGAGGAGGAAAAGGAAAAAAAAAAAGAAATTAAGCATTTTGCAATAAAAAGCTCACAATATTTTTATGTATTTGAACATTTCCGTAAAAAATATAAAATGGAAAATATTGACATGGGCTGCTTCGGGTGATTGGGGTTTGAGGGACTGTGTTAGTCAGGTTTTCTAGAACTCAAGACACCAAGACAAAGTTAGAAGTGCAAACACTGATTGGAGGTTAATGTTTGAGAAAGGTAAAAGGGAGAAGAAACAGAAGTATGGGTATGGGGTGGGCTTTCAGGCTCCCACCTGTGAGAGGGAAAACGGGAGGTGTGGGGAGTGAGGAGAAAAACCATGAGATTCAGACCCAGCTCTGGGAGAGTCTTGGCAGGCTCATGGTGAGGCCCATAGCAAAGTTTGCCCAGAGAGGAGAGAGTGTCATGCTGGGCAGAAATGTCTGGGTCTTAGTGCCCCACCATGTTAAGTCATCGTCTGGGGCTATCCTGGGGGAAAAAAAAAAAAAGACTTGCAAACGCTGCGGACAATCCAGAAGGCACAGCTGGAGGCTGTCCACTAACTTGCTGGCCAGAAATTTCTTTCAACAGAGACTGAAGTGACCCACCTCTGGCCTGCCACAGCAACATTCTCACATCACTGTTTTCAGTGTTGATCGTAGTAAGGACAATCACATTTACATTTTCCTTGTAATGGATGATTAAATAATAAGGGTATATAAATTTGATTGTATTTGTTTCTTACAGCACTTCTGTAAAGAAGAGAGGGCAGCTCTCTCTAATGCATTTTATAATTGAGGAAATTGTACCTCATTGGCTAAAATCTCACAGTGACACAGTTGTGACTAGAACCAAGGTCTCCATATGCAATTATCCTATTCTTGGTCTACCTGCTTTATTAGATCTGTAACTGAATATTCAATGATTTGGATTCGGCATGCTCAAATTCCAGTGTTTTAATCCCTTTTCAACCATTACCTCATGTTTAGTTTAAAAGTATCACTTGATATCTAGTTTCAATAGAGTAATAGAATTTTAGCTTTATCCAATTACAGCACTTATGCTTTCTAGATTTTTTTTTTGGACTAAATAATTCTCATTCCGGATAAATGTGCATAGCCCTCATCATTAGTCACGTACTGTGTTAGCACGTTTGTGTACTGCATGTGTATTCATTACTAAGCACTATTGTAGATGCTGAAAATAGAGCAGTGAATGAGTCAGAGAGATAGATGACAAATAAATATACAAATAAGATAATCTAAGTCAGTTTCCCATTACTCAATTGGATTTCTATTTTAACACTTATCTCTGAGTGCTTGTGGGGTGATGCCAACATTAAATGTTTTGATGAATCTCCTTTGAGATGGCTTTGAAAAGTCCCGAGTCAGAAACTTATTTATGTGGGGTGTGCATGTGTGTATGTGTGTGTGTGTTTAAGTAACTGCATCATGGCTGAAATCAGTTAAATCTCCTGTTCTAATTACTATGGAGGAATCAAATGAACCCCATTGTCAAATGTAGCCAATTATGTATGTGTGTACACAAATATAAATTTTTACGAGATAGCCTGTATTGTATATTAGCATTATATTTGTATATCTTTTTATTCTGAGCAATATTTGTTCTAGCTAAGCACATTTACATTCATAATTTACAGCCTTACTAATTTAAATAAAAGCAAATATGTAATTGAATGTTATAATTTTCTCTGTCTCTGAGTACTGAAGAAAGAAATTCAAAACATAGTTTAATTTTGTTTCATGCCCTATTACCCCTAAAGCCCTTTTGAAATTATATTTAGGGCAAATTTAGGATAAAATTACTAGAACAATTATTGACATACGAGCATTATGCTGGACTTTGGAGATAAAGACAAAAAAGACACAATCCCTGTGATTGTGAGCTCAGAGCCTGGCCGGCAAGAGACACATGTAATAGCCATCTTAATATGTGTAAGTTAATATTTCATTGTGGTTTTGATTTGCTTTTTCCCAATGATTAGTGAAATTGAGCAACTTTTCATATGCCTGTTGGCCATTATCAAAAAACAAAACATAACAAGCGTTGGCAAGAATGTGGACCAATGGAAACCTTGTACATTGTTGGTGGGAGTGCCAAATGGTGCAGCCACTATGGAAAACAGTACAGAGTTTCCTTAAAAACTTAAAAATTGAACTATTATATTCAGCAATCCACTTCTGGGTATGTATCCAAAAGAAATGAAATCAGGATCTTTAAAAGATATCTGCACACCCATATTCATTGCAGCATTATTCACAATTATTCCAAGATATGGAAACAACCTAAATGTCCATCAAAAGTGAATAAATGGGCTGGGGATGGTGGTTCACACCTGTAATCCTAGCACTTTGGGAGGCCGAGGTGGGCAGATCACTTGAGGTCAGGAGTTCGAAACCAGCCTGGCCAACATGGTAAAACCCCATCTCTACTAAAAATACAAAAAAAAAAAAAAAATTAGCTGGGCATGGTGGTGGGTGCCTGTAATCCCAGCTACTCGGGAGGCTGAGGCAGGAGAATCACTTGAGCCCGGGAGGCAAAGGTTGCAGTGAAGTGAGATCGCACCACTGCACTCCAGCCTGGGCGACAGAGCAAGACTCTGTCTCAAAAAAACAAAACAAAACAAAACAAAAAACAAGAATGAATCAATGAATGAAGAAAATGTGCTATATACATACAATGGAGTATTATTCAGCCTCAGTAAAGAAGGAAATCTTGGCATCTGTGACAAGGTGGATGAATCTGGAGGACATCATGTTAAGTGACATAGCCAGGCACAGAATGACAAATACTGCATGACTCCACTTACATGAGGCATCTGAAATAAACTCACAGAGACAGAGAGTAGAATAGTTGTTGCCAGGAGCTGTGGGGAGAGGGAAATGGAGAGTTGTTGTTCAATGGGTATAAAGTTTCAGTTACACTAGATGAAAAAGGACTAGAGATCTGCTGTATAGCATTGTACCTATGGTCAACGAAAATGTATTACCTACTTAAAAATTTTTTAAGAATGCAGATTTCATGTTAAGCATGTTAAGTGTTCTCACCACAAAAAGGGAGATGGGGTAGTAGGAAATGTTTGGAGGTGATAGATATGTTTATTGCCTTGAGAGTGATGATGGTGTTATGATTGTATGTGTATCTCCAAACTCATTAAATTATATACATTAAATATGTCCAGTTTTTCAATACATCAGTTATAGCCCAATGAAGCTGTGTTTTTTTAATTTTTATTTATTTATTTATTCTTTGTGAGACAGAATTTCACTCTGTCACCCAGGCTGGAGTGCAGTGGTGCGATCTCGGCTCACTGCAAGGTCCACATCCTGGGTTCACGCCATTCTCCTGCCTCAGCCTCCCAAGTAGCTGGGACTACAGGTGTGCACCACCATACCCAGCTAATTTTTTTGTATTTTTAGTAGAGACGGGGTTTCACCGTGTTGGCCAGGATGGTCTTGATCTCCCGACCTCGTGATCTGCCCGCCTCGGCCTCCCAAAGTGCTGGGATTACAGGCGTGAGCCACCATGCCCAGCTGCTGTGTACTTTTTTTTGTATTTTTTTATATATATATTTTAAAACGATGATAATGCATGTTAACAAGATCATGTAATGCAAAATAATAGATTTGGTAATTATTTCCCTTGTACCACCACTGCATTGGGAGGCAGAAATGGAATGTGTGGGGGAGGATGTAGTTGGGGAAAGTTTCCCAGAGATGTTCAGGCAGAGACTTTAAGGGTGCGCCCAGAATGCAAGCTTTAGAATGAGTTTGTCCAACCCTCAGCCCATGGGCCACATGCAGCCCAGGATGACTTTGAGTGTGGCTCAATACAAATTTGTAAACTTTCTTAAAACATTAAGGGATTTTTTTTTGCTTTTTTTTTTTTTTTTTTGAGATAGAGTTTTGCTCTTTTTGCCCAGGCTGGATGCAATGGCGCCATCTCGGCTCACTGCAACCTCCGTCACCCGGGTTCAAGTGATTCTCCTGCCTCAGCCTCCCACGTAGCTTGGATTACAGGCGCTTGCCACTACGCCTAGCTAATTTTTTGTATTTTTAGTAAAGACAGGGTTTCACCATGTTGGCCAGGATGGTCTTGATCTCTTGACCTCGTGATCCACCTGCCTTGGCCTCCCAAAGTGCTGGGATTACAGGCGTAAGCCACTGCGCCCAGCCATTTTTTTTAAAGCTCATCAGCTATCATTAGTGTTAGTGTATTTTATGTGTGGCCTAAGACGATTCTTCCAATGTGGCCCAGGTAAGACAAAAGATTGAACACTCTGCTTCAGGTGTACAAGCACGTTGCCCATTATTGGGTACTCCTGCTTTAGGGGCACTAGTCTAGGCCATGGGGAATAAAGCAGTGACTACCTGTTTGAAGGGGTAAGTGCATACAACAGAAGCATCATCTGTAGAGAAAGAACAGATGATTTATTAAGTTGTTCTGGTTAATTTGGCTCACCATATAGAAAAAATACAATTATGTCTCTACCTCAAATCATATAAAAATACACTTCACATGAATCAAATACTTAACAGCAAAAAGCAACCATTAAATTGAGTCTTACATCTTTGTCTAATAATTTTTAAGACTTTGAGATAGGGAAAGAGTTCTAAGACAAAAACATAAATCATCAAGGGAAGGATTGATAGATTCATTATACCAAAATTTAAAATGTTTACAAAAGTTAGACAAAGTCAAAAGGCAATTAAACAACCTAATATGTATGAGCAAAGGCTGTAAACAAGTAATTCATACACACACACAAAGCTGGAATGTCTTAACTTACCCACTCCTGTAAGTCAAGAAAATTAATAACAATTAAGTACAATTAAGAAAATTAATAGGCCAGGAGCAGTGGCTCACGCCTGTAATCCCAACACTTTGGGAGGCTGAGGAGGGTGGAACATGAGTTCAGGAGATCAAGTCCAGCCTGGCCAAGATGGTGAAACCCTGTCTCTAATAAAAATACAAAAATTAGCCAGGAACGGCAGCACGCGCCTGTCATCCCAGCTACTCGGGAGGCTGAGGCAGGAGAATTGCTTGAACCCTGGAGGTGGAGGCTGCAGTGAGCTGAGAGCATGCCACTCCAGCCTGGGCAACAGAGCGAGACTCCGTCTCGAAAAAAAAAAAAAAAAAAGAAAAGAAAAAGAAAAAAAATGAATAAACAACTAGCAAAAATAATCAAAAACATAAGGAAAAGGACACATTACTAACAAAAAAGAGAAAACAACCGATACTACAGACATTGAAGGGATATTAAAGAACTATCAGAAATGCTTTTATTCCAGTGGAGTTGAAATAGATAACTTTACAGATGAAAATCAATACAAGAAGAAATAGAAAATCTGAATGGCCCTTCATTGTTAAAAGAAATGAGAAGCTTTCCCAAGAAAAAGTCTCTAGACCCAAATGAATCCTATCAAACATTTTTAAAAACTAATATCGAGTCAGGTGAGAAGCAAGCCGAGCTGGTGTAGAGACTTCTTCTCCCAGAGGGGCCTCAAGAGAGAACAGTTAGCTATGGCTCCCTGATTAGAAAGGATCACCCAGTCCTGTAAGTTAAGACATCCAGCTTTGCTATTGTGTGTCTATTACAGCTGGTCGGTGATGGAATTTACAGGGGATGCCCATAGCCATTGTCATGGAGCTATCAATAAAGACAAATGACATGGAGCCTAATGGAGCAGAGTGGGAGATGAGGTCTGGCTTCCCTGGTCCCTAACCCCTCAGCACTAGACAACGGACCCATACAGAGGGAGATTTCAACCTGAATGCCGAAAGAGAGGCCTGAAGCGTGAGTAACCCCCATGAGAATGGCAAAGGGCTTCCTGGCTACCTATTTGTGAGGGTTAATACTGAGAGTCAACTTGATTGGATTGAAGAATACAAAGTATTGATCCTGGCTGTGTCTGTGAGGGTGTGGCCAAAGGAGATTAATATTTGAGTCAGTGGGCTGGGGAAGACAGACCCACCCTTAATTTGGGTGGGCACCATCTAATCGGCTGCCGGCGTGGCTAGAATATAAACAGGCAGAAAATTATGAAAAGAGAGACTGACCTAGCCTCCCAGCTTACATCTTTCTCCCATGCTGGATGCTTCCTGCCCTCAAACATTGGACTCCAAGTTCTTCAGTTTTGGAATTCGGACTGGCTCCCCTTGCTCCTCAGCCTGCAGACGGCCTATGGTAGGACCTTGTGATCATGTGAGTTAATACTTAATAAACACCCCTTTATATATATATATATTCCATTAGCTCTATCGCTCTAGAGAACTGGAACTAATACAGATTTTGGTACCAGCAGTCCATTAGATGAAAGTAAAATGGGCAAACGAACCCTAGAACATTCCTCAGTGCTTATTGGGAGGCCTGGCAAGGGATGATCACCCAGAAGACTCCCCAGCATTTCCAGATTTCATGCGGCTCTGACAGCTACTTCTACGATAGCAGTCAGAGAAACGTTAATTAAAATAGCAACTACATAGCACTTTCACCCATCACACTGGATGAAATTTAACATTCAGATAATGTCAAAAGCTGATGAGGATGTACAAAATAAAATTTTCATCTACTAGTTGGAACATCAATCAGTATAGCATTTTGGAAAGCAATTTAGCATTATTTAGTAAAATACAAAATGTATGCACCCACTGTAATAAGACTTCCAATTAAAACATAGCTAAATAAGAGGTCAAACATGGTGACTCACACCTGTAATCCCAGCACTTTGGGAGGCCAAGGCAGGCAGATCACTTGAGGTTAGGAGTTCAAAACCAGCCTGACCAATATGGTGACATCCTATCTCTACTAAAAACACAATTACCTGCACCTCCTGGGTTCAAGCAATTCTCATGCCTCAGCCTCCTGAGTAGCTGGGACTACTGGCGTGAGCCATCACACCCAGCTAAGTTTAAGGGTAAATAGTGACTCCAATCTCCAAGCCTTTCCAAGTTTTCATAATGGGAATCAGCTTGATTCTTATTAAGTTTCCTCCTATCTCTTATTTACTATTTTAGCTTCCTCTATTTTGTTAACTCAGTTATCATTTATCCATTTGACTTCCCTCAACCAAAATTTTGTTGACATCTGTCTTCTTCTTCTTCCATGTCTTCTTTCATTTCCTTTATCCTACTTTTTTTTTTTTTTTTTTTTTAGACGGAGTTTTGATCTTGGTGCCCAGGCTGGAGTGCAATGGCACGATCTCGGCTCACCGCAACCTCCGCCTCCCGGGTTCAAGCGATTCTCCTGCCTCAGTGTTCTTATCTTTCCAATTCCTTTATTGATTTTGCCACTGCACTCCAGCCTGGGCAACAGAGTGAGACTCTGTCTCAACAACAACAATAAATATATAGCTAAATAAGGACATAACTTTGATCCCTGTAGAAACTCAGTTATAATCAGAAAGTTCAATAAGAACCAAGCTGATTCTCATTATGAAAACTTTGAAAGGCGTGGAAATTGGAGTCACTATTTACCCTTAAAAACTGGCAAAGGGACTGGGGTGAAAAGAAGAGTTATTCATCAACAGGCATTGTAAGAATCCATTAAAATCAACACATCCCTCACCCAGGAACCAGAGGTTTACTTAGCCAGGATACCATCCTTCCCCAACCCTGGCAGCCATCAAGACAATGCATCTCCAGGAAATATTTTGAATTAGGCATGTAAGATACAGTTGAAAGTGGGAAATGGGTGCTGTGTTGAAAAATACAGTTGAAGTGAAAGTCTCATTACCAAAGTTTAGAACCGCAACCCCTTTTAAACATTTGATTCCAAGGAGGAACTGATAGAATTATAACCCTAAAACAAGAGAACAGAGCAGTTCTGCTACAAATGCTGATCCTTCCTAAAGGACATAAAAGAACAGACTCCTTCATAAAAGAGCAGATTCCCACTCTATCATGCTGCAGTGGAGCTCACCCATGCCCATACAAGTTTCTATTCATGTGTTTGTGCCTCATTCTTAAATGTGAACTCTGAGAAGCTTGAAGGAAAGCTTCTAATGGGAAAGACATGGTTTTTTGTTTGTTTTTTGTTTTTGAGATGGAGTCTTGCTCTGTTGCCCAGGCTGGAGTGCAGTGGCGCCATCTTGGCTCACTGCAACCTCCGCCTCCTGGGTTCAAGCAATTCTCCTGCTTCAGCCTCCAAAGTAGCTGGGATTACAGCCACCTGCTACCACACCCGACTAATTTTTGTATTTTTAGTAGAGTCAGGGTTTCACCATGTTGGCCAGGCTAGTCTTGAACTACTGACCTCAGGTGATTCACCTGCCTCAGCCTCCCAAAGTGCTGGGATTACGGGTGTGAGCCACTGTGCCCGGCCAAGACATGTTTTAAAATGCTACAAACCAGAAAAAAAAAAGGAAAACTCAAGGGAGAGAGATAATATGTGATGCTGGAAAAAAAAAAAAAAAAAAAAAAAAAAAAAAAAAAAAAAAAAAAAAAA